>NW_005871114.1:332258-368554 GCF_000147115.1 Myotis lucifugus
TCCCCCAGCTCTCACACCACCAGCGGGGACAAGGACTGAGCACTCTAGTTGTTCCCGGCCCACCTATAATCTCTTACCTCTTCCTAGCTGCTGGGTAGGGAGCCAGAGAGGACACTGAGTCACTGGCCTCTGGAGAGGAGACAGGGTCTGGCCTTCTCCCCTGTGAGTCAGGCTCTCCAGCTACACAGTAGGCTGCCAGCCAATCTCTGTTCCTTTCCCTCCTATCTGCAACCACATTTCTGAGGTTGGTGGCAATGGTCACCTTCTGATAAATATGGGTTTCCAACAGAGGCATGCAGACCTGGCATGCATGTTTCTACGGACTTACTTTCTCCTTGCATGAAAAGGCAGGTGCTTTTCTGTGTGAACACATCAGTGTGCACACGCAGAGAGGCATGGGGAGAAGGCACTCAGGACTCCCCTTAAACGTAGACTCCCATCAGGGCTCTGCTCTTTTCAGAGAGTGTGGCCAAAACGGGAGGGCTGGGCCAACACCTGTTCTGACGCCCCTCCCTCCGCTTTTCTCCACAAAAATGTGAATTACTGGTCCTTACATGAGATTGGAGAGAAATGTTTATATGATCCAAGATGAACACTAGCTTTCATGAGTATCAGATGCACTATACCCATGCAGGCAATTTATGGGATCATTACAATTAGTCTTGTCCAAAGTGGTCCCATAAGGACCTGTCTAAGCTGCAGAGAAGAGGGAGTAGATCTTTTATTACCAGCGTTGTAATGACTGTGTGTGTTCTTGAAAGTAATAAAACCACATTGAAATGATTCTGCAATTTACTTTTAAAAACTCCACATGCCCCTCTTCCCATTACTACAGTAGGGAGGGGGGTCTGTGTGTATGTGTGTGTACGTATTGTACCCCCACCCCCCACACACACTGACTGAGCACAGATGTGCACACACATGAGTGTTTTACACTTTCCACAACCAGCAACCAGGAAGCATGTCTGTGAATGGATGTACACAAACCTCAGGAGCATGCGTGTGTAAGAGTTGGCACCTGTGATACCCTCCTCTGCAGGGAGAGCCCACAGAGTGAGGAGGCTGGGTTTGGGGTGGGGGCCTGGGAAGACGTGGCTTTCTCTAAATTATAATCACATCTCCTGCCTCTATCTAGGGCTACAGCATTAATTCAGGGCCACTTTTGTAGTCTTGTAACCTGGAGCCAGTCTTTTAGCCTCGGGGAGCAGCAGTTTTCTCACCTATAAAAGGAGATAATAACGGTGCAGACTTTATGGGCCTGCAGTAAGGATTAGAGAAATGATGGAAGGAAAGGGCTTACAGAGCCCTCAGCACAGAGGGGCGTGCAGTAAATGTTCTTGTGCTGGGCCTGAGGGTGTGTATGAGGGGTGGTTATTAAGCACAATGAGGAAGGCTCTGAACCTCTCCTCCACTGAGCAGAGCTCAGGGAGCAGGATTCCCAGGTGCCTCCTTTTCTCACTTGGGGGAAAAACCAAGCATTATTTAACCATCAATCAATTTTCGGAAAAAAAAATTTGGTCCCCAAACAAAACTGGTTCTCTTAATCATTGGAGTTTTAGGATATACTCTTGGAACCACCAACAGCCTCCTCTTCACTCTCCCCTACCCCCCACACACAGCCGTAGCAAACAAATCCTGTACCCTGACCCAGCTTTCCGCTCCCACAAATGCATCATTTTTAGCTGCAGTAAACAAATCCCCGAAGTCTCACGTCATTGTTATCATGTTTAGATAAAGATCTGGCCAATTAGTGTACACACTGGAATGTAAATAAATCAGCTGCCCAGTCTTACCCCTGCCAGCCCATGGTGTCCCTCTCCCCACCCTGCCTTGGTGCAATGCCCCTCACTCTCCATTTTCTCCTTTTCCTTCGGGTGTGGGTGAGAATGTCTGGCCTTTGGATTTGCGTGGTTTCTAATCTCTTCCTTCTGTCCCAGATCCACTGTATGGCTTCAGGCAAGTCACTCTCCCTCTCTGAGCCTGTTTCCTTTTCCTTAAAGAAAAGTTATTGATGACTACCTCCCAGGGAGGCGTGAGCAGCAATAATAATAGAAGAATACTGCTGATAACAATAACAACAATAATACTCCCACCAGCAGTGGTCACATAGATAACATTAGCTACCTTTTACGGCTTTCCCACAAGCACATGGATGGGCTCAGAGTAAAAACCTCCTCACTCCCAACTCCCACAAACTGTCAGACTGCTGGCAAGCGACCCCAGTAGGACTGGGGGCTGGGAAACTCCCTGCTATGGCTATGAAGATCAGAGAACAGTGCCAGGAGTGTTGTCAACCCTCCCCAAGTGTCCACCATTGTTATTATTTCTGCTTCTTGCAACAGCTCTTGTCTATGGCCCTGTCCCTGTAAGCCTTTTGCAGAGGAGGAAACTGAGGCTCAGAGAGGTGAGACAACTTGCCTAAGTTTAAGTTCCTTATGTTCCACATTCAGCTCCCTCTTTTAGCTCCTGTCTCTTTCCTGCACAGCCCAGCGTTACCAGGCTGAGCGCCACGCAGGGACTATCTGCCCAGGCACTGTTCTCTCTGCTTTTGCAGATTCCAGCTCGGCAGCCCTCCCCCACCTTAAACCTTCCTGTAGGGCCCAGGGGGCAGCCCACAGCCCTGGAGAAGAATGTTAGAATGTGCCCAGGTGATGGGATTGACTGGAAGCTGCCTTGAAGATAAACACTGCTGGGAGGTGGGGTGGAGCCATGTAGAGCCCCCCAACCCACTAAGGGCATTTGCTCAGAGTTGCTCCCTTTCTCCCCATCTGCGTCCTTTTTAGCTTTCTCTTTAAAAAGAAGAGGGTACTGCCACACCCTAGGTTCTGCCTTCTGAGGTGCCTGCCATGGAGTTAACATTAATCATGATACTAAACTTCCTGTGGGTGAACAAAACGTTTCACCTGCGCATGGTTACATCCCTGAGACAGATACATACTGCTCTTCCCCTCTCAAATGAGAGCCATGGAAGTTGAGGCCCACAAAGTGAAATGACTTGTCCAAGGTCCTAAAGCAGGTAAGGGATGGATGCAGCACTTCCAGGCGCTTGAGCTATACCCTGCCCTCCACCTTCTGGGTGGGCTGGAGAAATGTCCTGCCAGCCTGATTCCAGGAAACAGGACTACAGGGCCACCTGCCCCCAGGGAGACCTTTCCCTAGCCAGCAAGCCAGCTAATGTTCAGCTTCGAGCGTCTGAGCCCAGAGGTCTAGCGCTGGGAGGGCCGAGGGCCCCAACTCCTGGTCCCTGGGAACAGGCTCCAGACCTTGGACACCAGGCCAGTGGGAATCTGAGCAAGTGCCTGCACCTCGGGTGTGCACACGGGGCTGCTTGGTTCAGAGTGGTGGGTTCAAATCCTCTCTTCACTCCATCTCGGGGTGAATTCCTCAATTCTGAGCCCCACTTTTCTGATTTGTAGAACTGGCAATACTAAAAGTACCTGCCTCAGAGGTCGCTCTGAGTATTAAAAATGACCTCTGTGAAGCACTTAGTGTGGTGACTGGCACAATAACCTATCAAATATTTATTAGTATTAACCCCGGGACTAGTGGAGGCTGACTTTTCCCCTTTCTGGGTATGAGCTCAGGCAGCGGATGGTGCCCGGTGGCACATAGGTGCGCGAATTTTTGGAGAAGAGCCCGCTAACTCAGGTTCTGCTGTGTTTGGGGCTGGGCTTAGGCCATTACGTAAACTCGAACAGCAGTGGCGGTGGCGGGGCGGCGTGTGCGTCTGTCCCAAGCCACGTGCGCGTCAGGGTCCCTGTGACGCGCCTGCGGGGACCTCACCTGCGCGGGATTTATATTTTGGCCCTGGCAAGAACCTTCGGTTTACCTGACCAGTACGTGGTGTCCACGCTGTGTACACAAACTCGAGCGAAACTGAAGCCCCGAGTGCTCGGCCTCCGGCTCATCGAATAATTTGCGCTATTAATGGTTATTTTATTTATATCGTTAGAATTGTCCCCCTGGGTCTGTTTACACCAGCGTCTGGCGGCCCCAGCCGCAGTGTTTGGACAGGGGATTACACTAATGGATGGGGAGCCGCGAGGGGGGAAGGAGGCGCGGCTGGAAACGGGGCTCCGGGCCACCGCGCGGGGTGGGCCTGGAGGGAAGATGGAGCAGGCCTCTCTCGGGCTTGACCTCTGACCTCAGGAGGGAAGGAAACGTGTCTGCCCGCGATAGGAAGCGCGGGCCTCCGGTGGGGTGGAGGCTGGAGGTGCCTCTCCCGGGAGGCCCCTACTTCTCTCCTTTCAAGGCTGATTCCAAACTCGAGGTCGTCCCGCTCGGGTGCGCGCACGTCAACAAGTAAACAAGACCTGCAGCTCCCGGGATGGCGGCCGCTTTGATTCTCCCAGTCGGTGGCGGCCAGTGTAGGGCTGCGGCCTCCAAATCCGGATTTTGGCTGAGCCCCGGGCGCCTGGCGGTCGGCGGGGTTAGAGCCGCCTTCAAAGGGTGGCCGACCCACCAGCGTGCCCACGGCGCGCTCTGGAGCGAAACGCGACTTGTGCGCCCACCGCGCGCAGTGGAGAGGCCGCCACCTGCCAGCGGGCAGGCGGGTCACCCGCTGGCGCCCAGGGCCAACGAGGGTTTCTGCGATCTTGGCCGCCTTCAGCCTGGAAAGACCAGCCACGCGTCTTTGCTGCAGCGCTGGGGCCGATGCGTAAAAATAACATGTAGTTCGCGTTTACTAGTGCCAGACACCACGCTAAGCGTTTTTACTCCCCACAACAATCCTAGGAACTATTATCTCATTTACAGAAGAGGAAACAGGAGGCTTAAGCCATGGCGAGGTCTCGCAGCTAGTGAGAGCCAGAGCTGCAGCCCTGCAGTCCCACTGCAGCATCAGCGCGGGGGTTCTTAACGTTTTGGGGTTGGAGCCACTGTTCGGATCACTGATGTCAGCCTTGAGCCCGCTCCCCGCAGAGCGCGCATGGGCACGTGCAACCCTTTGTCAACAATTCCAGGGCTTTCACGGAGCTCCCTAGGCCCATCCACTGGCTCATAACTTTGCCTTTACAGGTTATACAAGTCGCGTTTGACTTGTTAATTTTGAACATAGACTAGGAAGGCAGTGCTTTTTACATCCGTTTTCTAACTGAAGATTCATGTCACTTGCTGGAGACCACAAAGCCGGCAAATGTGGAATCGGGCTCTAGAGTCTTCGTCGTGGACTCCGCTTCTCCAGTCTCCCCAGACTGTGAAGTTCTTTTCCTTTCCTCCTGGTTCTCACTTTCCATGGGCGGGAGATCACGGAGCCAGTACTTCGGAGTATCTGGGTTTTTCTCTGGGGCCTCTGCTGGGTGCTTGGCTGGCAGGAGGGGGGAGGGGGAGGGGGAGGGGGACGTAGCGCCAGGACCCCGTTGCCCTGTGCTCTGTGGGCCGTGCAGCCACGACCCGCGCTCCGTAAACGGTTTATCTAAAGACAACTTCTGTTTCTCGTTCGCTGTCGGGAGTTGCCCTGCAGCCAGCAATGAAAAATGCGCCTTTTCCCGAGACTCTGGCGCTGGTGATTTATGTGGGAACCGTCCTCACCCGCGAGGCCTGGGCTGCTCAGACCGGCCTACGGGTGGAGGGTGGGGGCCTGCCTGGAAGAGAACCTGGTGCCCAGGTTTTTGCAGCGCCCACTTGAAGGGCGCCCTTCTGCACCCCTACCTCCAGGACATTCTACGGCGGCTTCCCAGGAAGCCGAGCTCTTTATCGCGGTAAAGTAAACACCATTATCCCAGGTCCATTAACACGGAGATTTTGGAGTTGTAAATAGATCTGGAGAGGGAGAAGAGCGGCCCCGCGAACTGCCTTGTAAAACGGTGAAGGTCCCCCAAGATTTATGGCCGCTGATTGGCCCCCCAACCTTCTAAGAAATCCCTGTCCTGACCAAAGCCAGAAGGTGGGGCATTCCCTCAGCCTAGAAATCCCGCCCTGGGTGTTAAGACTTCGAGGGTAGGGAGTCCCCAGAGCTCGGCTAGTCCAGTCATTAATTTTCTTTAAACCAGGAGCCCAGGAATGCTGATTTCTTTCCGGCTGTGGATATACAGATAAACTCTTAGCGGAGAGCCGTGTAGACGGTGCCAGGGGCCAGGGTGCTTGTGTTTCAGGCTCCTTCCCCATTTGTAAACTGGATAGTGCTTTCAGCAGCTACTTGGGAGTTTATAAAGCACAGGAGATCTGTAATCGGTGGGCACTGCCCAAACACCCTGTGACCTAGGGCCGTCATTCGGCCAGCCTGTGTGGCCTTGCTGTTGCTTCCCTTCCCAAAGGAAATGCTCACCTATTTTACTCTTGGGCCAGTCTATCTATGAAGTCAAATGAGGAGGATGGTGCTGGCGCTCAGCAGATTAGATGGTCCTTGCTCTCCACCTCTCTGAGTGTCCGTTTCAGATGAGTATCCAGTGACCTGTTCCAGGAAGTGTCTGCTCGTGTGGAGTGTGGTTTTCTTACCCCTTCAAGTCAATATTTATAGTGATAAGACAGTGGCTTTTGAACTAGGAAAAGTGGCTCAGATTGATCAGAAACAAAAGGCCATGCTCTCTGAGCCAAGGGGAGCTGAAGGAGGAGCCAGCCTCTCCCAACCTTTCCCAAGGTCACTTTCAGAAAAGTCTGTGCTGGGAAGCTGTTCCTTCTTCAGCCCAGAGAATTTAGTAACTTACTGGTAGACCGCCACCTGGCTGAAGGGTTGGCTCTGGGGGAGGGACAATAGAATAAAAACAGGGAGCCGAAGGGTGCCAGAAATTGTTTTTGGTCCTGGCTCTATCTAGAGCAAGGACTTTTAACCTTTTTTTTTTTTCCCTCTGCCAAGACCTCTTCTCAGAATAATATTTTTAAATGCATTAAAATACACACAATGGAATTGAAATGCAGTTATTGAAATCTTAAAAAAATAGTAATATAGTCCTGGACAGTGTAGTTCAGTGGTTATAGTGTCGGCCTACACATTGAAGAGTCTTGGGTTTGATTCCCAGTCAAGGCCATCTGCCTGGGTTGCAGGTGACCAATCAATGTGTTTCTCTCAAATAGATGTTTCTCTCTCTCCCCCTCTTCCCTTCCACTCTAATAATCAATGGAAAAATATACCTGAATGAGGATTAACAAAAAAATTTTAAAAATGAAAATAGTAGTACAGTAATATAAGTACTTCTTTTTATTAGTTCACTTTTTAATTACTTTATTTATTTATTTTAATATGGTTTAATTAATTTTTTTTCAGAGAGTTGACGGGTGAGGGATAGAGAGATAGAAACATTGATGAGAGAGAAATATCATGGATCAGCTCCCTCCTTCATACTCCCAAGCCCAAAACCCTGGCATGTGCCTGACCAGAAATTGAACCAGAAAGAGAAAGGGAGAGGGATAGAGAGAGAGAAACATCATGGGATTGAGCCCACAACCCAGGCATGTGCCCTGACTGAGAATCCAACCAGTGTCCTCTTGGTTTCTGGGTCAATGCTCAACCACTGAGCTAAACGGGCTGGGCTGTTGTCTGCATTTAAAAGCGAATGAAATGCTAAATTACACTTAGAACTAATCAAAATAAAGATGTCCTTTTCCCTTTCAAATTCATGGACCCCTGGATTCTATCCTCAGCTCCCTTGGAAATCCATAAATTGCAGGTTAAGAACCACTGGTCTAGATCACTTCATCTCAAAGAATGGTCTTTGGATCACCTGTATCAGAATTACCTAGGAGTGTTTGTTAGAAAATTCTAGGACCCCTTCTAAGATCTACTCTATAGGTGGACACAGAAAACTGCTTTTAACTGAATTATCCGAGGATTATTTTCACGTAAAATGTGGGACTCCCTGCATCTGGACTTTACTGGTTAGCATCATCATTTTGGTTGGCTGCTTGAATGATTTGGAGATGTGGGAGGTGGAATGGAGAAGAGGAACTCTGGGCAGAAGCTCTTCCATGGAGACTATTTTGAGGTGGTGCACATGAACTTGGTGGGCGTGGCAGGCTGGGGCCTGGGAGAACACCTTGGAAGGAAGCTGACATGGAACATTAAAAAAAATTATATATATATATATTATTATTATTGATTTCAGAGAGGAAGAGAGAGGGAAAGAGAGATAGAAACATCAATGATGTGAGAGAAAAGAGAGATAGAAACATCAATGATGTGAGAGAATCATTGATTGGCTGCCTCCTGCATGTCCCCTACTGGGCATCAAGCCAGCAACCTGGGCATGTGCCCTTGACCAAAATCAAACCTGGGACCCTTCAGCCCGCAGGCTGACGCTCTATCCACTGAGCCAAACCGGCTAGGGCTGGCATGGAACATTTTGATGGAGGATTCCAACATGCTGGCAGAGGCTCTGGGAAAACTTCAGAAATTAAGTCCCCCCACCTTGATCCTGATTTTATATATAAAAAGAGAAACTTGCCAAAAGCCATATTGCTAGTGGCAGAGGTAGGTCTATAGTCCATTACAGTAAAATGCCAAGTTTAATCCTCACACTTGTTGGTGGTGAGGTCAAGGCATAACACATGGTCAGTGGCTAGCCATGTCACTGTGGTCCTATGTCAGCTTTCTGCACTGGCTTCCTTTTTGCTTTCAGGAGCTCCTGAGTGCTGAGCACCCGGGAAAATTTATAGAATTTTTCCATGTTGGCACCTTTAGAACTTTCATTCATTTACTCACTCACTCACTCACTCACTCACTCATTCACTCAGTGAATACCATCGATCACATCTTATGCTAGATGCTCTGAAAGATGCAGAAATGAGAAAAGAGGTGATCGCTACCCACAAGGAATTTTCAGTTACCTTCTCTCATCACTCTCAACCTTACGTAACCATGACAAGCATCAAGCCTTTTTGACCCAGGCCTGATTTGATGCTTGTACCATCACCAAGGGCTAAAGAAGTCTTGTTGGAAGGGAGGAAAAGCTTGTAGCATGTTGATTGGTCGGGTACCTGTCTTTTCTATTGTACTAGCAAAAGGTAAGTAATTAGTTAGACCAAGAGCCTTGATGAACACCATGGTAATATTAAAGTGTTGAACAAAGTGGGGCTTTTCCAAATGTAAGAAATGTGCAGGATACACCCAACATGACAGGTAGGATGATTATGAAAGTGCTGGCCCCAGATCAAGCAAGTGATTATGATCGCCTGCACAGTCAACACAGCTCTAACTAACAAATTTTCACCTGGCATGAGCTTCAACTCTAGCAGTACTATTTGTCTCACTTTGTATTCATAAAAACTCGTGCCTCGGGCAAATAATTGAGTTTGAATGTTCTCTTTAGTAAAATGAGTACAGTAATGCCTATTTCATACACTTGTTGGAGGGAGTAAGTAAAATCATGTATGATAAAAGTGCTTTGTAAACTCTAAGTTACTATGCAACGCGAGTAGTCCTTATATGCTTTTGGAGCCAGAGGGAGCCGGATTCCAAGCCTGACAGTGAACCACTGACTTGCCATTTGTATGTTAGGCTCAGTTTTCTCATCCATAAAGTGAAACTAATAATACCGAATTCTCTGGAACATTGTTCTAAGATTTAAATGAAATCATTGTATGTAAAAGAGCATTCACCACATTGCATTGTAAGGCAGCTAACAGCCATTCCTAGGTTGTTGATTTTGGAATGGCAACAACTGTGCTCTATTTATCTTAGTGTCTTTAGAACATGGCAAAGAGTCCTGCACATAGCAGATTCTTTTTTTTTAAATATATTTTATTGATTTTTTACAGAGAGGAAGGAAGAGGGATAGGGAGTTAGAAACATCGATGAGAGAGAAACATCGATCAGCTGCCTCCTGCACACTCCCCACTGGGGATGTGCCCGCAACCAAGGTACATGCCCTTGACTGGAATCGAACCCGGGACCCTTGAGTCCACAGGCTGACGCTCTATCTACTGAGCCAAACCGGTCAGGGCACATAGTAGATTCTTAATTTTGGTTGAATGAATGATTAAGGAAGCTTTGTATATATGTCACAAAGCCTCGCATAAGATTTATTTACACAAAGTCCTCATTGGCCACGCACAGCTACTCCTATGTTAATTCAACCTCAGTTTTACTCCAGTGGCCCACTGCATTCACCCCTCTTCCTGGAGAAAGATGGGGTCATGATGAGACTCAGAGAGTCAGTAGCAGCATATGGCAACAACACATGGCTTAGAAAAAAGATACAAGCTTCTAAATCACCATCCATCCATCTACCCAGCCAGCCAGCAACAAATGTTTATTGAGCTAGTACTGTGTACCACGCACTGTTCTAGGTGTTGGGGACTCAATAATAACAAGACAGACAAGATTTCAGCCATTAGTCCCTTTAGCCAGTGCAAAGAGTGACACCTAGAGTTTCTGTTTCTTTTCTTGTTTTCTTTTTGAGATGAGTGGACCTGAGAATCTGGAGCAAGTCCAGGAACTTGCTGCAGTGGCTGAGCCTGGATTGGAAAATCAAGCATAGCATAATCACATACAGTCATTAACAAGGACACAATTGACAGAGGGAGAAAGAGGAAGAGAGAGAGGGCAAGGGAGAAATAAAAAAAAAATTTGTTTTCTATTGCTGATGTAACAAATCCCATAAACTTAGTGATTTAAAACAAGACAAATTTATTATCTTACAGTTCTATCGGTCAGAAATCTGACATGGGTCTCACTGTGCTAAAATCAAAGTGTTAGCCTTTCTGGAAGCTCTAGAGGCAAATCCATCTCATTGCCTTTTCTAGCTTCTAGAGGCTGCCCACATCCCTTGGCTGATAGCCCCCGACCTCCGTCTTCAAAGCTAGCAATGACAGGCTCAGTCCTCAGCTGCAGTCCTGCTGGCTCTCTCTCCGACCCTTCTTCTGTAGTCAAGTCTCTCTGACCACAGCTTGGAGATGAAGGATTCATATGATTAGGTTGGTTCACCTGGGTAATCCAGGCTCATCTTCCCCTGTCAAGGTCTGTACCCTTAATCACAGTGCAAATCTGCCAGGTAAGGTAACAATTTCACAGGTCCCCGGGATTAGGGGATGGGCAATCTTTGGAGACCATCATTCTGCCTACGAGAGAAACATCTGCCTGGTGTCTTTCCCAGAAAAACGGACTTCCATAATTGAACAATTAAGAATGCAGCTATACAGTTCAACATTTTCTAGTAAATTACATTTTACTTTTTGCTTCACTTTCAGCAGCTGCAGACATAACATATGATACTCAGAGCACAAACGAGTGCTATTAACATCCACCCCCTCTTTTCATCCAGGAGCCCCCTCTGCACACAAGCTCTGTTTGAGTGTGTAGGAAATCAACTCCTTGTTAATTACACTTATCTTTGTCATATTTCCCGGTTTCCATCTGATGCAAGATAAGCCCCAGGCAAAGCTGCGGGAGAGCGGACATTTGTCATTGGTGCCACTGTTGTCTTTACCACTAAACAGACTCTTCTGCTTAAAAGCACATACACACTGTCTGAGGATTTTTTTTATACACACACAGAAAATGACTGGAGGACAGTGCTACAAAATGATAGTGTTTATTAGGTGGTAAAACTATGGATTTCTTTCTTATCTCTTATTTTATTTTATTACATTTTTTAATCCTCACCTGAGGATATGTTTTTTTTATCGATTCTTTTCTTTCCTTTTTTTTTTTTTTTTAAGAGAGATAAGAAGAGAGAGAGACATTGATTGGTTGCCTTCCCTAGGTGCCCACACTGGCTAGGGCTTTTATCTCTCTTTTAAACATTATCTACTGTTCTTTTGTTTTTATCAATAAACATATATTCACAAGTGTTCGCCATTTGATGGACAGCTAGTTTTGCAATATGAAGCTGAGAGTTGGAGATCAAGATTTAGATTTTATATTTTCTTTCTTCTGAGAAGGCAGCCTTGCCTGGAAGTGGGAATACAAGACTCAGGCAGATCTGGGTTGGGAGTCCTAGTTCCTCCGTATGTAGCCTGGTTGACTCTGGGCAAGTGGCTCAGTTTCTTCAGGTGTAAAATGAACAAACTAAATAGTTCTTCTCCCATAGTGTTTCTGTGAGAATGAAACCACAGATGCACGCAACTGCTCAGGCTGGTGTCTGGCACTTAATGGGCCCCCGATAAACATGAATTGTTGTTTTTAGAGCACAAACATTCCTTAATCCAGCCCTCAAAGCACATATCAAATCTATTAACGGGGACAGCAGGGGTGGTCATGTTACCAATTTCTGGATGTGGCAATTATGGACAAACAGAATGTGTTTCCATTTGAGAACCTTCAATTTGGGCGAAAGCCCATAAGTGACTTAATTATATAGACAAACACTACTGGTAATGCAGGATATGGAAGCGAAGAATAAAAAACGTCTTTCAAATTTATTTACTTATTACTTATGGAGCACTTAGTATTTTCCGGGGCCTCTAGACACAGGTCTCGCCCCCCCCAAATTTATAGTGTGCCAGGGGAGCAAAGAAACGAGCACCAATAGCTATAAACAGAGGCAGACTAGCTAGCAAGTGCCTTTCAGGTTGAAGAAGGAGGCTTCCCGGGATGGTGGGCAGGCTTCCTGGAGGTGGTGGGATTTGAGCCGGGCCTTGAAGGAGGGTGGAATTTTAACAGGGTGAATGGTGGTGGGAGGAAATTCTGGATTAACCTGAAAGTATTTTCAGATACAAGCTTCCACCAGCGCAAAGATTCAACCTGTCATTACCACGAGCTATATGCTCTTTGAAACAGGGAAGGGTTTCCATGCACTATTAGAATGATTCTTAAAATGATAAATAGGCAAAATATTTAAGAACATAAGATGCTTATGTTAAATAGGCTCTCAAGAAAGGTATATGTCAAAAATGTACTCACAGTGTAGTCTCAATGATGTAAAACATAATTCCACCCAGCAATGACCAAGTTACAATTTGATAGGCATTTGCTGTTCGTGGTATAATTTATTTTCTTTTTCGGGTTATAAATATGGTAACATATTACCTATATTGTCCCTTAACTCACTTTTCAAAATTAATAACATATGATGAGCATTTTCTATATTATTAATTACTTTTCTGTCTATAACATATTAAAATCCTTAAAATTTTGAACCATGTCAAAGTAGATAATGAACATTCATATACACACAATCTAAATTTAAAAATTAACATTTTCTCACTTATTTCCTTGGTTTCTTTTTCTTTGTTGAGTATTTTAAGATAATGATATTTTACCCTATATACATTTTTCCAGATTTTAGTAAAACCACTCTTTCTCAATTCTCTCCTTAATCTGATATTATTACAAGTGATTATATATATAAAATAATGTGGTGCTATATGTATAATTATATACAAAACTACATGATAGAATTACAGGGCATCCCTGAGGCAAAATAATAGAAACAAGCTAGCTCCTTGTTCTTTTTCTAGGGACCCAACAAAACCATTTACATAAAGTTATTGGGAATCTTTAAAAATGATAAATATTGAAGATAATGTAAGTCTTTTAAAAATATCTCTTTAAAGCAATGTTAGCTATGAGGTAGCTAGGGAAGACATTAATATTCTATTTTACAGACCAGAAAAGCAAGGTTCTATGAGGTTAAGAACTTGCTATAGGCCACACTCTAAAGAACAGAGGTGGGATTCTAACTCACCTTCTTTTTTTTTTTAATATATATTTTTATTGATTTCTTACAGAGAGGAAGGGAGAGGGATAGAGAGTTAGAAACATCGATGAGAGAGAAACATCGATCAGCTGCCTCCTGCACACTCCCTACTGGGTATGTGCCTGCAACCAAGGTACATGCCCTTGACCAGAATCGAACCTGGGACCTTTCAGTCCGCAGGCCGACGCTCTATCCATTGAGCCAAACCAGTTAGGGCTAACTCACCTTCTTACTTCACAACCAAATATTACTCCTCCCAGGAGTTTTGCATCTTAAAAGAGGGCTGCAGTAGAGGATGATATTTTATACACAGTGATGAATTGGTGGGGTGGGATTCTGGGCTTTTGAGAAAGATATTTGGGAAAGAATTATCTTTGCATAGACCAGTCCCTGCTTGCTTCACCTGGAATTGGAGGTGAGCACATGATGGCCTGCTTTGGGGGAGGAAGCATTTGGGGAGCTTTTGCCAAGGGATAACTAAAAGGATTTGTGAACTTTCTGGACACTGGGAAAGAGGAAGAGGCATCAGAGAAGATGCCAAGACTTGAGCTTGGTTGAAAGGAATCTGTATGGCTGTAGAGTTAGGGATCATTGAAGTAATGGTCGGTAGAGCCCATGGCAGGAGATGGATGGAGACAGGGAGAGTGGAGAGGACCAGTTCTGTGACCTTTGACAACTTACTTAACATTCCTGTACCTTAGTTTCCTCATCTGTAAAATGGGGCAAATGGTAGCTACTTGATAGGATGATGGAGAAAATTAAGTGAGGTGCTGAGAATAGTGCCTGGCACATGGTCCATAATAAGTACTCAACCAGTGGTATCTCTTTTAAAGCCATTGATAGGAATTCCAGGTGCACCGCCAGAGGCGATGGAGCATATACTTGGGGGTGGGTCATGATGACCCTTCAAATCCCCCCCTTAGCCATTTCCATTTTGTTTACAAGGAGCCAGGACATTTCATTGCATCTCCCCTGGCTCTTCATAGGGTCTCTGTTCTAGCCTACTCCTGAGCACTGCACACTCAGAGCCCAGCTCTGGTGCCGACCTTATCAAGAATTTCCATCACACCCGCTGGGTCGTCGGAAAGGCTTGCTCACTGTGCAGGCCAGCCAGTTTCCAGGCAACTTATCAGTGGGCTGGAACTGGGGTGTGTGTGACCCTCAGCTGCTCCCAGGGCTTTCCCCTTCCTTCTCCCCACCCTGGGTTCACCTCTGGAATTGGACCAGTTCTCCACAATCGCAGCCAGGGTGACAGCAAGGTGTGATGGATGGACAAGGAGCTGCGGAGTGGCAGGGCGCTTGGTCGGGAACCCAAGGCTGTGTTTATGAGAAGGAAGAGGCTGTTTCCTGGAGCAAGCATAATGCAGCTCTAAAAAAGGCAGGGGAAATACATCATGCGAGGGAGCGTAACCCTGGGAGGGCCACTGGGAATCCGAGTACCAGAGGAGCCCTGGCAGGTCAAGGTGCCTCTGACAAGGCCTTTTTTTATAGGCCATTTGCGTGAGGGTTTGCTGCTGTTCCCTGCAGAGCTGACAGCCACTCAAGGTCTCCGTGGGGAGGTTGGAAGCTAATCTTAGCTGTCGCTTTCCAGACCTTCTCCACTGGCCCTGCTGATGCGTTTAGAAAAGAAATAACAAACTCTATTGTTTTAAAAACTGCAAAAATGACAATTTTAGCTGTTGATTCTTGCATGACTGTAAATAGATTGGGAGTGTCAGCTCTTTGCCTCCTTCCAGACCCAAGGCAAAGGAAAGTTTAACTGGATTCCCCCAATGGTCAAGACAGGTCCCAAAATGTGTTTTTCCCAACGAGTGTGAATATCTCTGTTTATCCCCAAGGATTCTTGTTCCTCTCACTTCCATGAAGATCCTGCTGGGCTGGAAAGGAGACTCATGACATAATGAGCTCTCTGTATTATTTCCCTACAGCTGTTGTAACAAACTACAAACTTTAGTGGCTTTAAACAACAGAAATGTATTCTCTTAGCTTTTCTGGAAACCAGAAGTCCGAACTGAGTCTTAAAGGGTTTAAATCAAGATTCTGTAGGGCTGGTTCCTCCTGCAGGTTCTAGAGGAGAATCTGTTCCTTGCCTCTTCCAGTTCTGATGGTTCACAGCATTTCTTGGCTTGTGGTCCCCACCCCCAACCCCTGGTGATCACTGTTCTGCTTTCTGTCTCTATGATTTTAGCTGAAATCCTATAATACCATATAATACCTTTGGGTGAATAGGTTTATTGGGTAGTTTTTATAATAGAAAGAAATCCATGAACTTGAAGGGTTAAGAAAGATAAAGTTGAGATACAAGGGTCAGAAATCATGTAGGGGATGGGGAATGAGGAATAAAATGACCTGGCTCTGTCCTGAGAATACAAAGTCATGGAAGGAGAGAGGAAGGGAGGTAGGCAGAGAGACAGAGATGACAAATGAGAACTGCAGTGTTTTGAGCCCACTGAGTCAAGTTTGCTTCAACGTTGCCAAGCTGGAAGTGTGAAAATAGATGAACAGTCAGGCATTAGAACTGACACTTTACTGGAAAGTAAGGTGGAGAAAAGAGATGATAAAAGGGACTCACTCCATCAGATTTTTCAGCCCAATAAAATCCCAGACCTTCCCCACAATCTATTAATTTAAAAAGTATTTATTAAGATCTAACTGTGGGCTCAGGGCTTTTCAAAGAGCTGCCACTGGAGAGGCTCCTGCCATCATGAATACAATCATGAAGTAACGCCTGGATTACAAACTTGATTACAAACCCAGGGGCCTAATTCTAGAAGCAGTATTTTTTTTTCCAGCAAACCATTTTAAAAATTCAATTCAATTCAATTCAATTTTTTTTTTTTTTTTAGCTTAAGCATGCCTTGTCCAGTTCACCACACTTCTCACATTTTATTTTTGGCATATTCTCAACTTCCTTCATTACTTATCCAGCTCTTAAAGGTCTCGAAGTTTGCAACCTTTGGGATAGGCCTTTTGCCATGTGATAGAGGTTGCCAAACTTTCAGAATGAAAGCTGGCAAGGAAAACTACGCTTACAACCATCTTGGTAACCCTAGAAGGTCCTACACCTGAACTTTCAGCCTCATTTGTCCACTAAGTGTACCACATTAGAAGTCCCATATGTCATAAATTTTACTGCCACAAATTATAGGGTCAGATCATTTCTCCATTTGTCTTCCACCTTTGGCTCTTCTGGGGGGCTGGAGGCTGTTTCTCCTTCATAATTGGAAATGTTTATCTCTATGGCTTTTAATGGGTGAGCAAGATTAACCTTTAGCCTCCTCGGGTACATAATTGTGTGGCACAAAGAGTAGTTTGGGCCAAGAATCATTGAGTGCTAGCAGGACCTGAGGAACCAACATTATAACAGGTGATTCTAACAAAAGTGATATGATGTCAGAGCTACAAGAGATCTTAGATTACTCATTCATTCAACAAATATTTACTGGGTGCTAGCATTTTCCTCGGTGCTGGGGTCACAGCAATACATACAAAGTCCCTGCCCTCATGAAACTTATGTGCAATAATGCAGCTACTCAGAAATCATGTCTGTAGTCCAGTTATTATATAGATAACTAGAGGTCTGGTGCACGAATTTGTGCACCAGTGGGGTTCCTCAGCCTGGCCTCCGGAATTGGACCGAAACTGGCTCTCCAACATCCCCCGAGGGGTCCCAGATTGCGAGAGGGCACAGGCCAGGCTGAGGGACCCCACTGGTGCACGATCGGGGCCAGGGAGGGATGTGGGAGGTTGACCAGCCGGGGAGGGACTGTGGGAGGACTCCAAGGCATGTCCAGCCCATCTCCCTCAGTCCTGATCGGCCAGACCCCAGCAACACGGTAACCTACCAGTCGGAGCGTCTGCCCTCTGGTGGTCAGTGCACATTATAGCAAGCAGTTGAGCGGCCTTAGCATATCATTAGCATATTATGCTTTGATTGGTTGAACAGACAACCGGATGACCGGACACTTAGCATAGTAGGCTTTTATTATATAGGAAGAATGAAATCAGGATCAGAGTAAGCATATGAATTGTCTAAGGTCATATGGTTAGTGACAAAACCATGACTGCAAATAAGGTTTAACACTCGTTCCCAGGCTTTTTCTACTTCCTACCTCCACACCTTTCTAAATGGTTTTTATCTGCCTTCATCTTCCACAATGATCCTTCCCAGCCATCCTTCTACTGAAGTTGGCCTTACTGAGGTCCTCTGAGCTTATCAATTGATTCTCCTATCCTACAGGATTGAGCAAATCATCCCATATTTATAGAGCAACTTCCCTTCTTTATTGACACACTATGTTCCTTCTTCACTGTAAATTACATTCAAAGGCTTCACCCCCTAAAGTAATTATTATTTTTCTGTTGAAAATATGTTTTTTTATTGATTTTTTAGAGAGAGAGGGAGAGGGATAGAGAGATAGAAACATCAATGAGAGAGAAACATCAATGATTGGCTATCTCCTGCACGCCTTCTACTGGGGATCGAGACTGAAACCCAGGCATGTGCCTTGACCAGAATCAAACCAGTGACCTCTTAGTTCATGGGTGGACACTCAACCACAGAGCCAAGCCGGATGGGCTAATTATTATATTTCTATAAATGGGTTAAACCCTTTTTAAATGGGTCATTCACACAGAAGAGTCCATACTATATGATTCCATATATATGAAATTCTAGGAAAAGGAAATTTTATTTATATGGAATTCTAGAAAGTTATAGAAAAGAGAAGCATATCAATAGGTACCTAGTGTTAGGGGTAGGAATGTACCCCAAAGGAGTACAACAGAACTTTTTGCGGTGATGATTATGTTCTATCTCTTCAATGTGTTGGTGTATACATTTATCAGACTCATCAAACCGTATACTTAAGATAGATGTGTTTTATTGTTTGTAGATTACCTAACATATCAATAAAGACTTTTTTTGAAAGAGACTTGCCTCTTTACAAAGAGGCAGGGAAACTCTGCCTCAGTAGAGAGTTGGGGCTTAAAAATGCAATAACTTAACTAGCATGGGTGGTTCTACCCAGAGAGGAAGTGAGACTAGAGAAGTGAATCTGCTCTTCACTCATTTGGTCTCATTTGCTGTGTGCCTGTTGCAATGTAAGCATTTTGCTGCAGTGAGTGTGAGCCTAGTGTTTCAAGATACTGTATATGACTAGACTGAATTATGGAGATGTCTTTAGAGGGGCACATGAGAGTATAGGCACATCATTTTACTTTATGGCTAATTTAAGGACTTTTCAGGCATAATTTTTTAAGCATACATGATTTTCACCATATAAGCTCAGTTTAAAACTTAACTATCTGCTTTGTTTCTTCTGGCCAGAACTGCCATCTTCCAGTAACTCACCCAATGACCAACACAAGGGAAAGAGAAGAAGCATCCATTACATGTTCTCAAAGCCTTTTAGAAACATGGAGTTGTTTTTCTGGCCACATACATGCAAATCTACAAGAAAGGTGATACTGTCCAAATCAAGGGAATGGGCACTCTTGAAGGAGGAATGCCCCACAAATGTTCTCATGGTGAAACTGGAGGGGTCTACAGTTACCCAGCATGTTGTTGGCATTGTTGTAAACAAACAAGTTAAGGGCAAGATTCCTTTTTCTTTTCTTTTTCCCCCATTAAGTTAAGGACAAGATTCTAGCCAGGAGAATTAATGAACTTACTGAACATATTAATCATCCTAAGAGCTGAAATAGCTTTCTAAAACGTGTGAAGGAAAATGATCAGAAAGAGAGAAATGCTAAAAAGAAGGGCACCTAGATTCAACTGAAGCACCAGCCTGCTCCACCCAGAGAAGCACACCCTGTGAGAATCGGTGGAAAGGAGCCTGAGCTGCTGGAACCTATTCTCTATGAATTCATTGAATAAGAGGCATTAAAAAGAAACCAAATACACCCTGGCTGGTGTGGCTCAGTTGGTTGGGAGTCATCCCATGCACGGAAAGGTCACTGGTTCAATTCCCAGTCAGGCACATACCTGGATTTCAGGCTCAGTCATGGGTAGGGGGCATGCAGGAGATGGCTGATGGATCTTTCCCTCTCACTCCCTCTCCCTTCCTCTCTCTAAAAAAATTAATAAAAAAATATTTTTAAAAAACAAATAAAAGACCTCTGTACTATAAAAAAACAAAACAAAAAACACCCGACAACAAAACAACACCACACACACATAACAAGAAAACAAAACAAAACAAAAAACCCCTTAACTATCCCATAAAAAAATCAACTCCATTACTTGTTCTCAGCATGTTTGGGGGAAGAGAACAGAAGCTGAATTCTAGCCTTGGCCGGGCCACCTAGTTGGTTAGAATGTCGTCCCGATATGCCAAGATTTCAGTCCCATCCCTGGTTAGGCCACATACAAGATTCAACCAATGAACTCATAAATAAGTGGAATAACAAACTGATGTTCCTCTCCCTCTCCCTCCCCCTCCCTCTTTCAAAAACAAATGAAAAACAAAAACTGAATTCTAGGTTCATAGCAGTCGAATCCCCCTCCCCCTGGGGAATTTGACAGAATATTTGAATCCCCCTCCCCCTGGGGAATTTGACAGAATATTTTCCTGGGGTCTGGAATCAGTTTATCAACCAGCAAATAAGCCTGGCCCTTGTGTGTGTGTGTGTGTGTGTGTGTGTGTGTGTGTGTTTACTGTTGGTGGCCTTACCTTTTCTATTAACTTGGAATCACCTCCAAACTCCTGGGAGTGAGAAGTTATGTTAATTTTTACAATAATATGAGTATGTACCATGGTCTCTGTGGTTACTTGATAAATACTGTGGATCATTTGATTCCCTCTGCTTTTCTAAACTCAGATTGTAATTGCAATTTAATATTTGAAGAGCTCAGTTAAACATCCTTGGTGTGCAAGTCTCTCTACGGAAGCACCACAGAGCTGGTGCTACAATCCCAGGGGACATGTGCAATAATTAGTTTACCAAAGTTATCTAGTCTTTCTCCAGCCTCACCCTACCTTTGGGTGATGGACATACTATTTTTGGGAGTGACACATATAGGCCTAATTCTAATTATACCTTAGATTTGCTTGGCACTTGGTACATTGCATGGTTCTTTCACATATACTATCCTCATAAGCCTGAGAGGTGTATTGAACAGATATTATTATCCCCATTTCATCAATGAAAAGCCCAGTCTCTGAGAGGACGTTAGATTTGCCTGAGGTCATGTGGTGAATTAGCAGCAGAATTGGAACAATGGCCATGGACAATTAACAAGACTAAAAGGATTCATCAGACAATATCTGAGGAAGACAACTACTATTTATTGAGTATCTACTATGTGCCATGTATCCAAGAGGTGCTTTATGTATATTACCACATCCAAGGTCATAGAAAATGTATGGGATTGTGGTTACATGGAGGAATTATTTTTTTATCTTCTTTTACAGAAAAGGAAATCAGGAGTCCAAAAGGATAAGTAATTTGCTCAAAGTACTGGAAGGAAATCCATTCACTACCCCTTTTTTTATAAGAATATCCCAGAATGTATAGATGACCAAGCCCCAGTCTTTCCTTAACCTCAGCTTCAGTCTCTACTCCCATCTCTTTAGCCTCTACCCTCATTATCCATCTTCATTTTCACTTTATCCTCAACTTTATCCTCAATCTCAACCTTATTCTCAGTCATAACTTCATCTTCTTCTCCCCGTGATCAGGGAGAATCAGTTTCAATAAACAGTAGTTGATGATAAGGAATTTCGTGTTTCCTGAGTAACTCCACCTAGTCTCCGACTTGCCAGCACAATTTCTGACATACCATCTTTCTCACGCTAGCCTGTAGATAATTGTTTTCAAATATTTCTGTTGAATTAAGTTCATGTATTGTTCTCTCCAATAATTTGTAAGCTCCCTCAGGATAGGAATTATGGCTATACTTTGCTCTTTAGACTAAGGAGCTAGCATAGTTATTTTTGGATTGTGGAAAGTTAATAGATGTTTGTTCCCAGTGATGACATGATTACACTCACATTGGATACACAGGATTTCTTTACTAATAATTTTCATCTTCTTTTTGTGTTGGAGCCAGAAGTTCATCACCTTTTCTTATTTTTATGATACATTATAATTATTATTACTATTATCATTAGATTTTACTCAGTGTATTAATTTAACAAACATTTATTAAGCTAGGCAACAGGAATATAAAGAACAAGACACAATCTCTGACTTTAGGTCTTGAGGCATCAACTAAGTTTTTCTCATTTTGAAAGCATTATATTAATTTGGCTTTGCAGTTGTTTTGCAAGCAGTAATTTGACTAGAAAGAATAGCCATAATTTTTGTGGAAAACTGTCAAATTATTCTTGTAGGACCAGAATAAAGCAACTTTGGAGGTCTTCCTATATGATTCTTTTTTTAAAAAATTGACGAGAGATAGAGATAGAGATAGAGATAGAGAGAGAGAGAGAGAGAGAGAAACATTGATGTGAGAGAGACACATTGATTAGTTGCCTCCTGCATGTACCCAACCAGGGATCAAACCCACAACCTAGGTATGTGCCCTGACCAGGGATGGAACCGAGACTGGTGCAAGGGACAATGCTCCAACCAACTGAGCCACACCGGCCAGAGCACATAATTCTTTTCAAATGGTCTTTAGTCACAATGTGGTTGAATTTACTCTTACATGTGTTATGCCCGCATTTCTCTAGCATTCAACCAGACTCTTCCAGAGATTTTCTTTTCATGAGGAGGAAGCTTAGGTTAAATAAAAGGACACCCCTCCCCCAATTAGTAAGATGCCAAAGAAACCTTAGGAACAACTACAAGAAAAAAAGAAAGATCCTTTCATGAGTCATGGTCCTTAACCTGTAAGGGGATTTATTTACTACTGTGGAATACCCCCATCTAAAAATAGTTCATGATCAGGGAAAATGACAGACTGGAGCTGTGGGATTCTAGCCAGATTGAATCTTGGTGAAGGACTGTCTAGAGACACATGCTGCCCTTTATTCTCAGTGTGCTGATTTAGCACTAGGGTAGATCACTATAAGAAAAAAAGAGGTACAGGGTTCCCTTCCTAGAACATTTTAATTATGATTGATGCTTTGTTGCATCTTTTTGAAGACAGCCAACTGGATAAATATAATTTTGTTTTTGAGAGCAAAAAGAATAAATTTCAAAGTGTCCCTTTCCTTATATAGCATTGCCAATGTAACTCATTATGTTATTACTAGGGGCCCGGTGCACGAAGATTCGTGCACTGGGAGTGGGTCCCTCAGTCCGACCTGCACCCTCTCCAATCTGGGAGCCCTCTCCAATCCGGGAGTTTCTGTCTGTCTTTGCAATCATATGAGCAAATTGTCTGAAACCCCCCAACCCAGTTTGGTTTGTTGCTCACAGAATAATAGAGGTATTTTTTCCCCTTTGCTTCATTGGTGGAGATTTCCTGGAAGTTTTAAGATATTTTCCCTTTAATTTTTTCTAGACACTCTGATTTTACGTATGTCTCTCACTTTTGCTTTCCCTCCATCCCCCACCGCAACAGTAACTTGCTCCAGGCTCACTTTGCTCTAGTGTCTAGGACAGCCGTGGGCAAACTACGGCCCGCAGGCCGGATCCAGCCCATTTGAAATGAATAAAACTAAAAAAAAAAAGACTGTACCCTTTTATGTAATGATGTTTACTTTGAATTTATATTAGTTCACACAAACACTCCATCCATGCTTTTGTTCTGGCCCTCCGGTCCAGTTTAAGAACCCATTGTGGCCCTCAAGTCAAAAAGTTTGCCCACCCCTGGTCTAGGAGATCCATCTGCCACCAGAACTATGATTCTCAGCATTCCTGGTGCTCCTGGCTCTCTGGGCTTCTGCTTCAGGTCCTGGGGCTGCCACCAGAACTACTATTCCCATAATTTCTGGTGCTCCCCGCGCTCTTGGTTTTCCCTTCCTGCTCTGTCTCTGTCCCATGGCCTCCCACTCTGCCAAGTCCTCCAAGCCACCAGCTCTCCCTCTCTGCTCTCCTTTTGGCCGCTTGGGGGAGTGACCGAGGGAGCCACGTCCCCCCAAGCTGCCGGCTCTCCCACTCTGCTCTCTGGCTGGCGCCTGTGTATTCATATTAACCCACCATCTTTGTTGGGTTAATTTGCATACTCACTCCTGATTGGCTGGTGAGCATAGCAGAGGGATTGTCAATTTACATGTTTCTCTTTTATTATATAGGGTTAGCCTATATAATAAAAGCATAATATGCAAATTGACCGAACAGCAGAATGACCGATCGCTATGACGCTCACTGACCACCAGGGGGCAGATGCTCAATGCAGGAACTGCCCCCTGGTGGTCAGTGTGTTTCCACAGGGGAAGTACCACTCAACCAGAATCCGGGCTTATGGCTGGCAAGCGCAGCTGTGGTGGCGGGAGCCTTTCCTGCCTCCGCTGCAGGTGGGCGGTAAGGAGCAAGGGGTCCTGGGCTGCGAGAGGGCACAGGCCGGGCTGAGGGTCTCCCCCCAGTGCACGAATATCATGCACCAGGCCTCTAGTTATTATCATAATTTCCATTGCGCAATGTTGTTCATTATGGTGGTTCTGCAGTATATACCTGAACAATCAATATTTTAGAGGTTGAAATTGGATACATTTTGTGGTATAATGCAGAAGTTGATAATCATCCTTTCTCCAGGATCTTCACCTTTTCCTACATCTTTATTTTTCCTAGATACTTCAAAATTAGAGGCTCCCTTATCTCCCTACATTTATTTTCCATGTGGTTCCTCAATCAAAACCCCTTTCACAGGTTAGGTCAAATTTTCTTGCTTTTATCCCTCCCCCACAGGATACAAATCCCTCCCTCAGATCCCCATGGGAGGAACGACTTTTCTGCCTTTCCCAATCCTTTCCTTCCTCCAAGGTCCACTTTAGACTAACGTCCTCCATCAAGTCCTCTCTGACAGCTCCTGCCCAGTTCCCTCTTCCTTCTCTGACCTCTTACTACACAATGGTATGTGATAATAATAGCCTACATTGGCTCAGTGGTTGACAAAGCACTCACTTGTGATTTTTGTAAGCTCCTGAGGTGGGTAAGGAGAATTTTCTTGTCCCCTCAGAGAGAACAAAAACTATCCCAAGGCCATATTGCAAATGGCAACACTGGGATGTCAACCCAGGACCTGGAAGTCAATAGCTTTTCTGCTGGTCTTTTGTCTTTACTTTCTCATATTACTATATTAGAAAATGTAGACACTCCAATATTTGTAGATTGCTCTATTGACCTTGTCAGACCTTAATTTTTCTTTCTATATACCACCCTAACCCAACTCAACGTGTCTGCTTCCACTTGTCATGCCCCAGAGGTGGAAAATCTGCTCTTCCCAGACACTCTCTGTGATGGAAGCTGAATCTGGGGAGGAGGGCTGAGGTCTGTTCTCCGGGGATGCTGTCTGTGAGGGGCATGGTCTCCCTGAAGAGCTAGAGAGGAGAAATAGCTCTACAGTACAGCAGAATGAGGACATGATTTCACTTGTTTGTTATGAGATTTTTTTTTAAACCAAAGAAAAGGGGTATTTAAAAAAACACTAGCAGAGAAAATCTCTCTCCTTTGGCTGAGTGATATTTCATGCCTGTTCATATCATTATGTCAGTCTTTGAAAAGTGAAGAACTAAAGCAATCTCTCTCCCCACTAGACAAAAAGAAGAGCTGGGTGTTTCCCTGGTAGGAGACCCACATGTGATGAGTGAAGCATTGGGACGGAGGCTGAGTCACTGGCATTGGGAGGGTGGGGAATCATAGCCTTCCCCTGAGCTTTCAAGCCAGCAAATGTGCTTAGGGCCGTGGTTACACACACCTGTTGGCAGCAGCCAGCGGTGGTATTGTCAGCATCTGGGACATGGCTCGGGAAAAATCTCCAGCTGTCTTCAGTTCTTTCCAAATGAATCTTCTCCCAATCGAGGGGGGTGGTGTTAGTGTTTTATTTTTTAAAAACAAAAAATAATTTGGAATTCACAATTAGTTGTGAAATAGTACATATAGTTCCTGTGTACCCATCACCCAGCTTCCCCCAAAGATGATTTCTTGCCTAACCATAGTTTTGTTTTTAATGTAGCATCTAAGAACAAATACTTTATTATTATCTATGGTGGTTCAAGACGTTGATGAACTCTGTTGGTTTTCTTTCTTTTAAAAAAATTTTTTTAAAATTTATTTCAGAGAGAAAAGGAGAGGGAGGGAGGGGGAGAGAGAGAGAAAGAGAGAGAGAGGGAGAGAGAGAGAGATCAATAATGAGAGAATCGTTGATCAGCTGCCTCCTGTATGCCCCACATTGGGGATCAAGCCCGCAACCCAGGCATGTGCGGAATCGAACTGTGACCTCTTGGTTCAGAGGTCAACGCTCAACCACTGAGCCACGCCGGCCGGGCTCTGTTGGTTTTCTTGTGGTGTCTTTCATTCAGTTACTATCAGATGACAACTGAAGCTAGAGTCATCCGAAGGTTTCTTCACTCATGTGAAGCTGGGCTAGTAAGCCATCTCTCTCCACGTGCCTTTCCCAGCTCCAGCTTCCTGACAGCAGGGTGGTCTCAGGGTAATCAGATTTCTTATGTGGTAACTGGCTTACTCCGCAGCAACTGTTCCAAAAGGCCTGGTAGAAGATGCAAGGCTTCTAATGACCTAGTCTTCAAAGTCTCAGAACATTGCTTCCATCACATTCTATTGGTCAAGCAAGTCATTCAGGCCAGCCAGATACAAGGAAAGGGGAATTAGATTCCACATCAAAACAGGAGGAGCAAAAAAATGGACAGTTATTCTTTAATCCACCACAACTGCCCTATAGTTCGGTGGTCCCCAACTGAGTGGATAGGCATCTTAAGGAAGAGCTCATTAGAAGAGTCGTTTACGTCATTAGCAGGGTAAATCCTTATATCTAATTGGCCCTATGGGAATTTCCATCTAGTTACAGTGCCATAGCACCATTAGGCAGCATATACTCGATTAATGTTGTCAGACAGAGCAATTAAATCATCTTCTCAACCCATACATAGTAAGCGGAAATCAACTGGAAGCAGTGAATATCTCTGTGGACTTTAGGGGAAGGCTTGGCATCGGCCTTGTACCACTGCAGATTCCATTCTCCAAACAGGTTAGAATCCATCATACACTTTTTGCTATATTGTGTCTGCTACAAATGAATCTGTCTGGACTAGCTAGATAAGGCACTGTGCTAGGTGCTATGTGGGATACCAATGTGACTTCCTGTGGCTCCTGCTCTCAGGAATGTGGTAACAATTCCTTCCTACCTTTGTGCTGCTGTCCAATTTTCCATCCTGGGTGTTAAGTATGACTGGAAAAATGGAGAAGCCCAGGGGGGAGGGGGGGAATGGTCAGGGGAAGCAATCAGCATGATTGTTGTGGTGGCTAAAACAGGTTCAAGTGATTATTCCACGAGGGAGTGCGCAGCTTGCTTCTCAACAGCAGCCTCTATGTAAAGGAAATATCCTTCTGGTTCTCTCTTAGGCAGAGAGCAGGGGAAGAGTGTTGACATGTTAGATCTTAAATCCTCCCAATCCCCCAGAAAATTTATCCTCCTTGGTGCCCAGATGTCAAATTATCTGGGGAACAATTCTTTGCACATGCATTGCCTGGGTGGAAAGAAATCTTCATCGAGTGGTGGGGAACATCCATCTCACGGTGGGTGGAGTTGGGGAAGTCTTAGGTAGGAGCACAATAGGCTTCAACGGAAGCTGGTGAAGTGCGCAGAGAACTAAGAATGAACCCTGAGCTGCTTGAATGAAGGGAAAGGCGCACACTGAACAACTCGACTGGTTTGTGTATTGAACCTGCTTCCTGAGATCCTCTTCCTCAGGTTAAAGATGGCTCTGGTTCCAGGCCTGGGGTTGTGGGGAGGAAATTCAGTCGAGAGTAAATTAGGTGGGAACCGATTTGAGTGAAGGGCTCCACCTGGAGGCCTTTTCTGGTGGTGATAGCAGGAGAGAGGCTGGGGTGCATCTGGGCAGTGGTGGGAAGAGAACGGGAGGGTTCTTGCCTAAGACCCCCTCATACATGGTGTCAGAATTGTGGAGTTCTGAGTTGATTGAATGGGCTGGTAGAAAGCTGTGCATGTCTAGCCCCTGAAGAGTGTTATTAAGTGCAAGGAGGAGAGGCTGCCTCAAGCATGGTGTGGCGGGAGGGAGAAGCTGTTAGATTCCAAGGGTTGGGCTTATGGGAAGCCCCCTTCGCAATGGTATTGCCAGTTCTCTGGATGTGTTCTTTCATGCCTCTGTGCCTTGGCCATGCTGTTCTTTCTGCCTGGAGTGCACTCCCCTTTTCTCAGGCCTGAATGATACGAGGTTGTAAGATTCCAGGAAAGATGCAGGACCACAGGTGGGCCTTAATTATGCTCATTGGATTGGGGCCCCTCTTCTGTGTCCCATGTGACTTGGGGTTCCCATTACACATGAATTCCATGAAGGTAGGGATCGTGTCTGTCTTGTTCATTGTGATATTCCTAGTGCCTAAAGCGTGCATCAGAATTACCTAAAGGATTTGTTAATCTCAAATTCCCAGTCCAAAGGGAAACTGGTGAACCTATAAACCACCTCATCTAGTAGGTTTGGGGTGGGGTATGAGAATTTGCATTTTTTTAAAAAAATTATTTTATTGTTGAGAGTATTACAGATATCCCCTACAACCCCCTTCCTTTGCCCCCTTCTATCCATCTCCCACCCAATCCCAGGCCTTCACCTGGCTATTGTCTGTGTCCATGGGCAATGACTAATTGTACTTCTAGATCCCTTCACCTTTTTTAAGAATTTGCATATCTAACAAGTTCCCAAGTGATGTTGATAGTGCTGGTTCAGGGACCACACTTTTTGGCTATTATAAATAAGGCTGTTATGACCATTCATGTACAAGTCTTTGTATGGACATACACCTTTATTTCTTTGGGCTAAATATCTAGGAGTGGAATTGCTGTGTCATGTGAAAGTTATATGTTTAATTTTTAAAGATATTACCCAATTTTTTCCAAATTGGTTGGACCATTTTACATTTCACTGACAGTGAATGATAGTTCTAGTTCCTCCACATCTTTACCAACCCTTGCTTGGTATGGTCTGTATTTTAATTTTAGCTAATCTGGTAGGTACGTGGTGGTATTTCATTGTGGTTTTAATTTGTATTTCTTTAATGTCTAATGAAGTTGAGCATCTTTTCATGTACTTATTTGCCATCTGTATGTCCTCTTTGATAAAATATCCATTCAAATCTCTTGCCATTTTCTTATTGCATGGGTTAGTTGCTTACTATTGAGTTTTTTTTCTATTATAAAGTTTTGAGACTTCTTTACTCTCAATAAAATACTTTTTTACTTATATGATTTGAAAATATTTCCTTTCAATCATCCGTGGCTTGTCCTTTCATTCTCTTAGCAGAGTCTTTCAAAGAGCAGAAGTGCACAGACTCTTTCATCGCTTTTTGTTAGGTTTACTAGTATACTTACACATTTTATATCTCTTGATGCTCTTGTAAATGGTATTGTTTATTTAATTTTGATTTCTGATTGCCCATTACCAATATATAGAAATTCCATTACAGTAATTTTTGCATATTGACTTTGTATCAGCTTTATATTCTCAACTGATTGGATTTGCCCAGGTCTGCGTGGGTCCCCCCTTTCTGGACTATCGCCTAGAAATTATCGCAAGGCAGGAATCTGAGACAGTTGAAGTGCTTACCTCTCAGGGATCACTATCCTTCTTTGCCTAATACCCAGTGCCTTTCAAACTGTTGTTTCAGATATTTTGTCAATTTCGGGGGATTGTTTCAGGTGGGGGAGTAGACCAATCCTCCATCTTGGTCAGAAGTGCAAGTCTACATTTAAAATTTAAAGCATGCTTTTATCCTAAAAGTCTGTTTTATAGAATTAAAAATAATTGATTTATGTATTTCCCAATGGAAACTCCAGTTTTCTTCACCTGAAAACTCTTCCTGACCAAGTAAATTGCCCTTTGTTTTAAGCAACCCCATTGCTTACTCCAAGATATAAGAGCAGAGCTGCATCTGACTATAAACCAAGTGCAGTTTGGTTTAATGCATTAAATCACTGTGTGTGTACTTCACAGTGACTGGCAAAACACAACTGTAGTTCTAGGTATAGCCACTTGAACTAGAGCGGCAGCATTAAATCTTCACCTCACTCAAGTATGGCCATTCTGTGGTTTGCTTTACAGCTGACATGTCAAAGACATTATGAGGAAGAAGATGAAACTCAAAGGTAAGATTTATAAACATAGGCTCCCTGCTCTTAGATTAAGTGTCCTTGAAGACTTCAGCCTAAAGTGGATCTCTGCAAGTCAAAATCCTGATCACGCGCATGCTGATGTCTTCTATGCGGATACCAGTGGGAAATGGTAAGTGACTATGTAAATCTGACGACAGTACAAAATTCGAAGTCATAACAAATGAACACTGCCGGTGGACAGAGAGGAATGACAAGGGTAATCCAGGCATGCATCGAGGTATTAAAGTGTAAGTGCACTATAGAAAGAATGCAGGCTCCAGGGCCCGGGTTCAAATCGTATCTGTGGCAATTATAGCTGTGCAACCTTGGGGCAATCACTTACTCTTCATTAGTTAGTTCCCTCAATATTACCTCATAGGGTTGTTGTAAGAATTAAATAAAATAATAACTGCAAAGCCCTAGAAAGTGCCTGGACATAATGAGCTCAATATAATGTTAGTTATCAGTATTATCATCATTATTACTGTTGCCTTGGGGAATTACATGTGCAAGGACAAGAAGGAATATGGAATGTGTACAGACCATCAACAGGGAAAGTCTCCTTAAGTCTGAGCTGGGCTTTGAAGCTTAGCAAGAACTTAGAACAATGGAAGTGGGCAGTGATTCTGGGGGTAGGAAACAGAATGAGCCAAAGTCCAAAGGAAAAAAGTTTAAGATATGAGGAAATCTAGCTGGCGTGTATGGTGCTGCTGGGCAGGAGAGAGTGATAAGGCTGGAAGGGAAAGAAATCGTAGGGCTTGGCAACTGTTTAGATGTGACGATTGAGGGAAAATGAGGTGTCATGTATGACCCAAATAGAAGCTCCACATGGTCCAGTCTCAAAGCTGTGATGAACTAAAAAAAATAGTCTAGCAATCCAAACTATTTTAAAACTAGTTCAAAATGTTGCTTGCCATTCTCCAAGGACATTAAAAAGCATGCAATTCATAGCTTTAGGGAAATTCCTAGACTTCCTTTTCCTCTCCTCAGTAATTCTTATATCTCATCAGCACTGGAGCTTCTTGTTTTCCTCACTCCTCACTTTCCTTTTCTTCTCTCCTGAAACTGTTAACACCCTCAGCCCACGAGGCCCTGGCCTTTAGCTCCCCTCCTCCTTCGCTTCTGCCTCTTCAGTCTTGTCTCTGTATATCCACTCTCCAGGTTTGGGATCACAAAACCTCGGAACCGCCCTGAAAAAGGCAGAACTCTCCTTAGAGGAGAGGTTTCCCAACGCTATCAAAGGCAATGTTCTCTTCCCAGGTGGGTGGCAGGCAGAGAGGTTTGTGTTACGGCAGAGAGGTTATGTACTAACATGTTCATGTTAACACACTTTTTACATCATCGGAGGGAGCACTAGGGTTTGAGCCTTGGTGATAGGAGAATGGAGAGTATATCATTACAGGCATAGGAAAACCAAGGGATGCAAGAACACTGAGGTCTTACAAGATGTTGAGTTCGGAACGGGGCATGTTTGGAGAGTCACAGCATCCTTCCAGGTGTAGAGAGACAAAAGAAAGCTGGATAAATAGATGAGGGACTGAGACGGATTTGACCATCATCCCCAAAGAAGGATAGTTAAAGACGTGGGAATGAATTAGCAGAGACATATAGAGAAAGGTAAGAGTTAAGGACAGTTTAGAAAATACTTGCATTTCAGGGTAGGAGTTGACAAGAGGACTCAGGGAAGGGGAGAGAAATCCTGGTGTCCAGGCCGCAGCCAGACCAAGTCCACCAGAACCTCTGGAGGTGAGATTCCAGCATTAGCATTGCCGACAGCCTCCCAAGCAGTTCCATGTGCAGCCGAGGTTGAAAACCATTGTTCTAGCGGCTTATGTGATGCTTGATGGTTTTTAGGATTGTGTGGGAAAGCAGTTGTTAAGGAATAAAGTCCTAGTTCATTGGATTTAAATACCAGAAATCCTAACATTCTCATTTTGCTGAGGAACCCAGGGCTCCAAGGGATTCATTTTGTGACCTTAAAGAAGGAATGTCATGAGTTTTCAACCTCCTACTTACCTCTCACTGTCATAGACACAAACTTCTCTCCCTCAACAGCTCTCATCCTGCTCTTTCTCACCTCACCCAGGGCTTCTACCACCCCTGCCCTGAGACTTTCTGCCTCTTGTTCCAAGGCTGTGCAATCCTTCCCAAGGCTCTCAGTTCAGACTTTGAATGCCATATGTCTGCTAGGTGGAAGGCTTAGCAGCAGCAGACCAGGCCACATTGTCAAAGTAAACCCCTTTAAGGGGCTCCCTCATGCTTCTGTGAGCCTGGGGGAACATGGAGAGGGTCCTGTATTTCGAGGTGCTGGAGGTGGAGCTGCCCTGACCACTGCACAGCCCTCTCCTCAGAGACTCCAGCAGCTGTTTATGAATTGGCGTCGAAGTCAGGGGCTGGGGTGGTGAGTCCTGCCAGAGCTGATGAGGACACAGCATTTGTGGGAATTCTGTGACTCCAGAAGGCGAAAGGTCAGTTTCTTTTCATTGACAGTGTTCTTGCTGCCTGAGGGTTTATCTCTGGGAATCTTGACTGGTTTCCAGGGTCAGGCTTCACCTCCATTGTTATCTGGAAGCACAGGAACAGCCCTTTTGTCGTGCCAGACTGGGTTAGACACTGGACCCCACTCCCCACAGACTGTAGCCACACCCTTCCCCCCACAAGTGAAGTTCTACATTCTTCTAAACAGCTGGAAGAGAGTTTTTAAAAGTATACTAACCTGCTCATGTTCCTCTCATATGCATACATTTCGCTCCCCTCTGGGTTTCATTTTCTCTCTGGGATCTGCAAAACCACTCATGAATGTGATCGAACGTTGGAATGTACCCTGGAGCTTGAGGACACGCCTGAAATCCCCTGCAAACACTTGTCTTTCATTCACCCTCATCCACAGAAAAGATGTGCACATATCACCCCTGAACTCATACATGATTCCACCAGCCCACAGTCACACTAAAAGTGGGTTCGAGTTACACATGTGCCTGCTTACACCTCGGCTCCCATGCTCCCACCTGGAGGTTTGTGTACACGGGGCCTGTTCGTTCCTAGCAGAGCCGACATCTGTGTTCACAGCCACATGGAAAACACACCTTGGGGTTTCTGAGAAACAAATGGCAACAGAGAAGGGAAATAAGGCAGCTGAAAGAACGGCCTGCTCCTGGAGCAAAGCAACCAGGATCTTTTCGGCGAACTCCGTGTGCAGGGCTGCAGTGTAGACTCCTACAACAGGCCCCCATCCGGCTCCGAGGCCAAGAGCAACAATCTCCTCCCCAGCCTCGTCGGCTGGGTTCCTCCAGCTGTCTCCAAGGCAATTTTCCCTAAATGCAAACTATTAGCATTTCCTGTTAAAACATTTCTAATAAATAAATGAATACATCATCTCCCCAACCCGAAGCAGGTCTGAAAGCAGCCTAGGCGCTCCTCTGGGCTCAGGATGGACGTGGACCACCCAGCACCAGCCCACTGGCCTGGCGCCAATGCTGCTTTTGTTTGAATTCCTGTATGAGTAACTGTTCGAGCTGACGCCAGCCAAACTCAGTGAAATATTATTTTTAATATTAAATAAATAGATGGTGGGGTGTGTTGATCTCCCCCCCACCCCCCAGTAAATTGCGGCATCACAACATAGAAACCAGTTCTTGTATCCAGATTCCCTCAGAGAGCAGAAGGAAGGTTGACATTCTCTTTGACCTTCCTCATGAACCACTTACTCCCCAGGAAACAGAAAAGTCCCAGTTGGTGTTGACAGGACCCTATTTGGGACAATCTGGGGGTTCAGTTGGTAACAAAGCTTGTATAGGATTGCCAACCATTTTTGTTAAATCTTCCAACGTATTGTTTCCTTTCAATATACAAAAAGCACATGCTCTTTATATAATAATCGGAAAGCACAAATCAATAAGGAAACTCTGAAATTCCACCACCCAGTAAAAGATAATTACTACAAAATTTTGGTGAATACTCTTCTTAGCTTTTACATATTTATATGTATTTTTACACTCAGTGAATGTTGATTCTGAAAAAAAACGGTTCACACTGTACATATGTATTATTTTTTTTTTGCACAGAATTAATTTTGGGCATCTACTTTATATTCTCCTAAAACTCTATTTACAGGGGCTGCATAACACCCCATCGTATGAATGTGCCACAGTATGCTTAAACAGTTTCCCACTGTTGGACATTCAGGTTGTTTCCAAGTTTTTGCAATTATAAACAACACTCCATTAAAAAATCCTTGTAGCTAAATCTTTGCTTACATCCTTAATTATTTTCTTAGGCTAAAGTTCCAAATTTAGAATTGTAAGACTTTGGCTACATATTGTCAAATTGCCCAAATCCCACCCCCCCTCTCAACCCCCCACCATCAAATGATTATACCAACCTACATTGCCACCAGCAGGGAATCAAAACAGTCCCCTGCTTGTATCTCTGCCATGCCGCATATTCTTCCTCAAAAATGTTCTTCGACAGTTTGTTAGGAAAAAGAAAAAAGAGCAACCAGTCCTACACATTTAACACAAGAGGAGAGCCCTATGGAACTCTTGCCCATCTGAGTGGTAGGTGGCTGCAGCAGTGGGCTGTGAAGGGGATGAACAGAAAAGGAGGCACGGGCTGGGATGGCTTGAGAAAAGCTCAGACAAGTGAGAGACACCTTGACTCCAGGTGCTGCTGGAGGCAGTCAGTGCTCTGCAGCTCCAAGGTGAGCCAAGACAGGAGGCTCCACCGTGCGGGTTTTCAAAAGTATTCATTTATCTGGAGGAAAAAGACCCTGAGGTCAAGGAGGTTTGGGAAGAGTGGGATAAGCCAGGTTAGACCAGTCTCTCACAGCAGGATTTCTCAGAAACTGTCAAATGCTAATGGACGACACTCCAAGGCAGGGGTTGGGGGTGGGGTGGGGGGAGTAGGGGGGTTGTGGTTGTGCATTGTTTTATCAGCTCACTTAACCACAGATCTAGCTTGCTGTCCCGCCCCCCCCCCCCCCATCTTTTAAAAAATGTTCCTTAATGCATCTCAGGGATCTAGCACTTGATAGAACACACTTTAGTGGAAAATGGTTTTTATAGAAATGGGAAGAGAATAGGAATTAACACAGAAAAGAAGGATTTGGGGAGGGAGAAAGAAGGGGACAAGAGATAGCAGGAGAACGGGAGGGAAATGATAAATAAGGGAACGGAGAGAAACACAAAGGGGAAAAAAAGGAGAAAGGAATGCAGAGAGAGGGAAGAAAAATTAAAGAGAATGAGGAAAAGTGAATGGGGAGCAGGAAGGTACCAACAGAGAGACTCATTTCTAGAACCCCTCCCCCTTGCTTGTAGGAGAGACCCCAGTTGCCTGTAATCTCCTTCATGCTCATCTCCCACGATAGGCCTCCCTAGCCCCCCCTGTCACTCTCCAAGGGGGTTTTCTGTAAAATGTTACCATCTCAGAGCCCTGTCTTCAATGGCTATTACTTAAAATGCAAGAATTCATTTGCTAGGGTAGCTCAGAACATAGAAATAAAATAAGGCCCCAAAGATACCCAGAATAAAGAAACATAAAATAACTAATTCCAAAATTATTTAATTAGTATGCCTTTCATTGTTGTGTGTGGCTTCTTTTGCACAATAGGACATGACTAAAACTAAACAAACACTCTGCACAGCCAGGAAGTCTAGTGGCCTAAAGAGCAGATGAAGGCAAATTGACAGCTTTTAAACACCAACCGGACCTTTCACCCAGGAGGGCCTGCTTTCAAGCAAACTGAAAGCACTAAAGTGGTAAAATGAATTCCTAAAAGCTTAAATTCAGTGCATGTACACAGTGCTAAACCCTTTAGAATTCCACAACAAGAAGGCATTTAATTATTTAATGGAATTATTTGTTATTTTTTAAAAAGTCTCAAGCAACACATGCTAAAATAGAAATAAACTTGTAGAGCGTTCAACCAAACCTGAAACTCCTAGAGCTCTCAGAAATATGGGGTAGGATTTGAAGCAGTTGCATTAATATTGACACTGAAGTTCATTAAAACAGTGATTTCCAACCTCTTAATCAGCAATTGTTCTCTGCGAGCAGTCGCTTATCTTAGGTCTTTGCTCTTGTCCACAGTTGCTCATGGGTTCAATGGTGGACTGTCCGATTGGCCAATAACATTCCAAAACTTTCTGTGATTTCAACGAATGTAAGTTATAGTGACTACATGATACACTCAAGGTTAAGTGAATGGAGTTGATACTGTTCTATCTAAAAGGAAAGGAACTTGACATTTAGTTAACCTCGTCAACCTTATCACAGATAAGGAATTGGCCTTTCATATTACTAAAAATAGACATAGCCATTAATTCTGACTTCATAAATGTCCTAGGGGTCTAAGACCCCAGGATGAAAACTCCCACATTTGAGGTTTTTCTGAAAACTTTTGAGGTTTCAGTATTTGCTGCATTTTTTTTAGAGTTGACTCATCTTGAGCCTCTGAACCAGGGGTAGTCAGTTCTCACTCCCTGTGCCGG
>NW_005871114.1:369166-412663 GCF_000147115.1 Myotis lucifugus
CTCCTCAAATAGAGGAATCTTTGAGGGTTTCAATAAATAAAAGAATGGAAGATGTAGAAAATAAGGGGAACCCCCTGTGACTTCATCTAAACCTCCCCAAAGGCCCCATATTTCAGATTCCCATCACATTGAGGTAGAAGGAACACAGTCCAGTACCAGTTAAAGTATTTCAGTTTTAAGTACCAGAAGACCTTTGGGACTAAAACAATAAAGGGCATTTGTTGTTTAGATAATTAGAGGCAAATTAGGGTTGGCAGGCTGAGCCATAACATCAAGGGTTCTGATGCCCACGGCATTGCCTTATATGAGGCTGCTTACTCTCTCAGTGTAGGATGTCTGAGACTTTGTGCTTCCAAGTTCACCTCCAGTGAACGTGTCTCATTAGTTGGAATTATATCAATCACTGTGGCCGGTGTGATGGGCTTTACTGATCACTTAACCAATCCAAGATAATTCTGAGCACTGAAGGAAGGTTCAACCCACCCAGATTCCATAGCTGCTTCATAATCTGGGAAAGAAAAGAGTAGGGATGGTGGGAGGTAATTATGTTGCCCACTATAACTTCCTCTTTAAAACAATCCACTTTAAATTGTTGACTATGTCTGGCATGTGGCAAGTTCTAAATAACTGTGAGTTATCTAACTGACCGTGTGCCTGTTCTTTATGAACTACAGTGGGGCCTTGACTTACAAGTTTAATTCGTTCCGTGACGGAGCTCGTAACTCAAATTACTCGTATGTCAAATCAATTTTCACCATTACAATGAATTGAGATGCCATTAATCCGTTCCGGACACCCAAAAAACGAAGTTTTGCAAAATAACTGCAAGCACAAATGCGAGCACAACACTGATGCTTCAACTAAGAGCTAACCGCTTAAAATGAACGAGTGAGACACGTGATGCTGGGCTGATGTTGTGGCGTTCACTGTGACGTTCGCTGCGCCAACTAGCAGTGGGGTATCTGAAGCTGGCTCATAACCCGAATTTTAGCGCGCAACTCAAAGCAAAAAATCGACCGAGAGACGGCTCGTATCTCGAAAAACTCGTTAGTCGGGACACTCGTAAGTCAAGGCCCCACTGTATATGAACATCCAGGGAGGGGGTAATATGAAGGGAAATGCTGTCAATCCTAAGGTCAACACCCTCTGAACTCTTAAGTGTGGCAATACACAGGAATTCCAGAAAGGAAAAGGAGTCCCTGGCCCCAAAAGCTGTATTTGGGGTTTCATTGAGACCACATTTCATCTGTATCAGCTCCCTCCTCCAGGTCAGGGAAGCACCCTCTTCATTCATCTTCCATATGGATATTGGCATTGCATTGTGCTAGTCTGGGAGGATCTGAATTTTTACTTATATTAAAACATTTACTGTGATTCATATCCATAGTCACTTTTCAAATGACTTTGGAATATACCTAGTTTAAAAGTTGGGAGTCCGTTATGCTAAGTGAAATAAGCCATTCGCAAAAGGACAACTACTGTATGATTCCAGTCATTAGAGGTAACTGGAGTAGTCAAATTCTTAGAGACAGAAAATGGAGTGGTAGTTGCCAGGGGGCTTTGTAACGTCTTTCTGTGCTTTGTTGGGCATGCTTCTGGCCTTTCTATCTAAAAGGAAAGGTTTCAAGCAAACTGAAAGCACAGTTTGCATGCTTCTGGGAAGAGTGGGATAAGCCAAACTCAGTGAAATATTATTCCCTTTTACTCCAGGGCGTTAGGATATCTCCATTTCTGACCTGGAGCATTGACTGCCTTTTGTGGGGGACTGAAAAACCGGCTGGGAGGAGCTGGTGGTGGGATCCCCTGCACTGAGAGACTACTCACCTCCCACTTTCTCCCCTCTCCTCTGCCCAGTTCCTCAGTTCCCACTCTTCTCCCGCTGCCATCACCTCACCTAACCCAAAGGACACTTCCATCCTCTCCTTGAGCCAACCTGGGTGGAGACAAGTGCCCCCTTCCCTTTTTTGAACAGAAACAAGAAGAGCACTTTTCAAAAGTAAAGGAACATTTACTGTGAATGTAAGATGAGATCAAACCAAACTGCAAGCAGGAAAGCTAAATGCATCAGAGCAGATGTAGGGACCGAAGGAGAAGCCTCTTTGTAATTTAACAGCTGTCCTTCCAGAGTGGCTGCGGCAGGTTGATCTGGCTGCAGTCCCATTCCCCATCGGCACCCCCGAACACCTTAGAGGGGAGGAAGCAGAATCCAACAATGGGTCTGGGGACCAAATGGACCATTGACCTCAGAGAAAGCACCTTCGCATCTCTCCAGCATTAAAGTAACACGACGGATTTCCATACCTGGAACCTAGCATCCTTCTCTCCTGACAACTGTTAGAGGAAACTGACACATTGAACACATAGTACGAAAGGACCGACAGGAGTTTAATTCTCAAGGCCACTGCCACAAACCCGGTATTGCCAGGGAGAGTTGAGTGTGTTCAAATTCCAGCAGTGCCCCCACGAGCTCTGAGGCCTTAGGCTGGGCACATAGTTGTGCCCCTCCAGTGCCATGTCCCTCTTATGTAGGACATCAGGGAGGACTGAAGAGGTAAGTGAACACAGCACTCGACAACCTCCCAAAATGTTCGCTGTTTTCAACGACCCTGTGAGCCAGGTGTCGCTACTCCAATTTCACGGATGAGGCAGCCTTTGAACCCAGGTCTTCTGTGGTCAAGGCCTATGCTCTTTTCATTTGCCCACTGCTGCAGCCCTCACGTGGGCACTTGTTCTTGTACCATCTTGTACCTTTCCCAGACTGTGCATTTGTGGAGGCCACGGCAGCCCCAAGTAAACGGCTGTTTGAATTGAATGCATGAATGCCCATGTTAGTAAAAAGAGAGGAAGTGATCTGAATTTGAGAGACAGAGAAAGCACTTATATCAGAGGCTAATAGATTAATTCATTTAGACAGTCAGTTAATATTTACTGAGTACTCATAAGATACCTGGCTCTATTCATATACATTGTATCATTTGGGATGCCTGGAGGGAGTGGAGAAGACAGGGTAGAATGGGGAGCTTGGTCTAAAAAAATAAAAAGTCTGAATTATAATTCTTAATATTATTTTATTATTTTCAGATCAAAGTAATCCTCAAACTAGGCTAAAAAAAAGTATTGTTAGAGAAAGTAAAAACTGATGATATGATGTGTAATAGCCATATTGTTAGTTGTCATGTGAAAACATTCCTGTCATCTTCTATCCCCAGATCCTGATTACATGAATACTTAGCATAACCTCCCAAACTAGTGATTTTAAATTCCAAAATAGCGTAGAGTCCAAGTGAAAGTTTTTATTGGACTGTTGCTGTGGGCAGAAAGCACTTGAAAAGAAGACACCATACCTTGGACTGGAGGACAAGATTTCAGAGAGCAGGACTTCATGTCTTGAAGGTTTACTGGTATGTTGCTTGATTTAGTCATTCATTTGGTTTAGGAAGGGGACAAACAGCCCAGGTAGGAACCCAAAGGCCAGAAGCATGCCCAGGTAGTTGGAGGTAAACGACTATTGCTGGGAAGGTTTGATGCAGTTAGGGTTGTGGATGGTTTGGTGGAGAGGGTAGAGCGGGGGGAGGGAGAAGGAGAAACCCAGGGCCCAGGATCCCTCAGGGTGAGCATCTGCAGGTTCAGACAGGTAAGAGAACAGACAGGTTAAAGCAGGTTGGATCACAGGTGACAGTGAGAAGGGGCTCATGGGAGTGGCTTCCAAGCATGAATCCTCAAAATGAGTGTTGAAATAGGAGGGAGATGAATGTGGGGACCTCACTCCTCTCGCAGTCAGTCTTGAGCCATTAAATGGCCTCTGACTGATGCAGACTGTGGACTCTCGAAGGTAGTCTGGTAAGGTGCCTCCGAGCATATTTGAGTTCCAATCTGTCACAGGTTGAACGATCTCGGTAAATCATTTAACCTTTCGGCTTCCACTTCCTCGTCTGTAAAGTGGCAGCAACAGTCCCTGCCTCACTGGGATGTTATGAGGATGCATGTCACATGCTCAGCATTGTACCAGACAGTGATGAACTGGAGGGACCACCAGGGGGCAGCTCCTGCGTTAAGCGTCTACCCCCTGGTGGTCAGTGCACATCACAGTGACCGGTCATTCCATCATTTGGTCAATTTGTATATTAGCCTTTTATTATATAGGATAGGCTGAGATCCCTGGGGAGTATACAGATCCTGAAATCTCTGGCTGAGAATCTCTTTTGCACAGAGGCAGCTATCATCTCCTATAGATAACTTAGGTTACAATAGACTTTGTAACCTTAATTACTCTCTCCCACTTACCTTCCTTAGTATTTGAGGCAGGTTACCATCTTTCTTCCTTTGCAATCCCTGTCCTTTTTAAATGTCTCTTCATTTTTTTATTCAGAGTATAAACTTTAAAAAAAAGTCCCTTAATTTCCTTATTCTCTTCCTCTGCCTCTCCAATTCTCCATCTCCTGCCCTTTTGACCTTCTGTTCTTATTTATTATTTTTTCCTTTTTTGTCTTAGTTGCCATTCATATTGTTCTAATATTGCATATGAGGTTCTACTCGTATTCAGGTCTACATTTTCAGGCCACAATAACACCATCTCTTCATAAGTAAAAAAAGCTAGAAAAACAAACAAAACAAAACTCGAAAGCTCTGGGTTCTGGCCCTTCCCTAATTATCTGGCTTTTCCCCCCTAAATACTTTCATTTTTAGTGTCGGCATTGAAGAGAGAGAATGAACTAGGATACTGCTCAGAAATATGCTCCATAAATCACCTTCCCACTAAAGGTTAGAAGACGCAGCTTCACCATTTAAGGTGCAAGATGTTTGAGGCTGATATTATGCTCTTATAGGACTAAGTATTCTGGCTGAAGCCCAGCCTCTGCTCCTCTATTGCCCACAGGCATTGGGACACCTGGTACTTCTGAGTAGGCTTCTTTTGGAATTATGGAGACTTTGGCAGAAAGGTCCTTCAAAGTCCATGCAGTCTATCCAGCTACCTGACATCCCTGAATCCAAGGGAGGAAATTTCACTACTCCCCAAGGCAGCCCAATTCATTCCATGGCCAAATAAGAAAGCTGAATTTTCAAAGAAAACATTCCTATGTTTGGTCATGGTGGTTGTTTGCTTAGCAAACTATCTTTCCATGAATGATGGTTATTCTTAATTTTCAGCAGCCACAGGTCATTCCCCTCCTATCAAGGTCTTTGCAAGAGAAAGGCCTTTTATGATCAGAATACTGGGTTACTTGTCTTTTTAAAATTTACAGATGTGGAGGTAAAAATGTGTTTGTAGTGCATAAATCCTTTCTCATCAGCCTCATTGTCATGTATAATAATAATAGCTAACATTTCTATGGAATTACTATGTGCCAGACATTGTTCTGAGCATTTTGCATATATTAAATCAAGAAAACATGATTTCTCAAAAACAATTTTACTATTTTCTTCTCTACAGGGTTCCAGAATATGATGACACATCAATTAAAGATTGAATCTAGTCATCTAGTCCAATTCCCAACTTTCCCGATAAGTCCCAGAGAGGGTATATGTCTTACCTAGGTCACACAGTTAGTAGGGTGGGAATTAAAATGTCTTAATAACAACGGGATCATCATTCATAGCCAGGATCAAGTAAGTTATTTCAGGAACTTGAAATTTTTTTTGTAAGAATTTGCTTCGTTTTGCTCCACAGGTGGTTAATGCTCTGTCACAAGTTGCCAAAATCACCTATTTCTTCTTCTTCTCCTTCTCCTTCTCCTTCTCCTTCTTGTTCTCCTTCTCCTTCTCCTTCTTCTTTTTTTGTTAATCCTCATCCGAGGATACTTTTTAAAAAAATATTTTTTTATTGATCTCAGAGAAGAAGGGAGAGGGAGAGAGAGAGAGAGAAACATCAATGATGAGAGAGAATCATTGATCAGCTGCCTCCTGCATGTTCCCTGACCAAGAATTGAACTAGTGACCTCCTGGTTCATATATTGATATCCAACTACCAAGCCACACCAGCCGGGCATCGAGGATACTTTTCTATTGATTTTTGGACAGTGGAAGGGAGAGAGACAGAGAGAAACATCGATGTATGAAATACACATCGATTGTTTGCCTCTTGCACGTGTCCTGACCAGGGTGGGAAATTGAGCCTGCAACCAAGGTATGTGCCCTTGACCGGAACCGAACCCAGGACCCTTCAGTCCTCAGGCTGATGCTCTATCCACTGAGCCAAACCAGCTAGGGCTCTATCTTTTTTTTTTTATAGATATTTTTTTATTGATTTTTAGAGAGGGAAAGGGAGAGAGATAAATAGAAATATTGATGAGAGAGAAACATCAATTCCCCCCCCCCCAGCCCGCCCCCCTCTCCTGGCCCGAATCTAGCCACAACCTGGTTATGTGTCTTGACCAGGACCATAGATCTCCAGGTTCATGGGTCAATGGTTAACCACTGAGCACACTAGCTGGGTTATTATTTTTCCTATCTTTTAAAAATAAGTCTTTTTTTTTTTTTACTTTCTTCCCAAGCACTTGTGTCATCTCTCCCTCCACTTTCCAATATATTTTAAAACTTTTCTAATATAGACAAGTGAATTTTTCTCCAAGTTAGAGTGAGATTTCTGGATCAGAACAAAACAATCATTTTAACTTCTCTGCTGTTGACTCTCTTATCAGCAAAACTGACAAACACAGTTCAGTTGACTTAGTCAAGATCTGTCCAGTCTTTCTCTTGCATGGCCTATTGTGAAGGATGTAAAAAGCAGTGGGGGGGGGGGGGGTCAGGGGCTGGATGGAGGTGGGTAAAGGAGCAGGGAGAAATGCAGGACATCTGTAATGATGTCGAAAACAAATTAAGACAATTAAATTAAATTAAGTTAACCCTAAAAATAGAGGAGGTATCAGGGAGAGGTAGACCCTGAGCAGAACAAAGGGCTGGCTGCATGTTGAAGAGAACACCTCTCTGGCAGAAGAGAAGGGAGCTGTCTGGCTGGCTGTTTGTTTCCATGGAAACCCACCTGAATTCTGCCCCTGGGACAGCCCAGGAACATGACAGGGAAACTCCTGCCCAATTCTGGTTGTGAACATTTCTTCCCAAAGACTCTGTCTGTGCGCTCTCCATATTCAGAACCAGGTCTGGCAGGATCAGTAGAGAAAAGACTTTTATCCTCTCAGAACACAGGAATATTCTAAGTCAGGAGCTGTTTTTTTTTTTCACCCCAGTATTAGTGTGGGGGCTACATAGAATATTTTAAAGTCATATTTACCTTCAAGCAATGACAGCTTTACAAATAGTATGGGCATGGACATGAAGTAGTCCAATTCAATTTATAACTAATGCTAAGTCAATTCCTAAACTATTTTATTGTATACTAGAGTCCTGGTGCACAAAATTCGTGCACTTGGGAGGGGGTCCCTCAGCCCAGCCTGCACCCTCTCGCAGTCTGCGAGCCCTCGGGAGATGTCCAACTGATGGGGAGCAGGCCTAAGCTGGCAGTCAGACATCCTTACACTGCTGCGGAGGTGGGAGAGGCTCCTGCCACCGCTGTTGCATTCGCCAGTTGTGAGCCTGGCTTCTGGCTGAGCGGCGCTCCCCCTGTGGGAGCACACTGACCACCAGGGGGCACCTCCTGCATTGAGCAGGATGGGGCAGAAACCGGCTCTCCGACATCCCCCAAGGGGTCCCAGATTGTGAGAGGGTGCAGGCCAGGCTGAAGGATCCCACCAGTGCACCATCGGGGTCTGGGAGGTTGGCCAGCCAGGGAGGGACCACAGGAGGGCTCCAGGGTGTGTCCGGCGGTCTCACTCAGTCCTGATCAGCCGGATCCCAGCAGCAAGCTAACCTACCAGTTGGAGTGTCTGCCCCCTGGTGGTCAGTGCACGTTATAGCGAGCAGTTGAGTGGCCTTAGCATATCATTAGCATGTTACACTTTGATTGGTTGAAAGGATGACCAGACACATAGTATATGAGGCTTTTATTTTATAGGATAATATTGTTCAAAATTTGTTTGTTGGTTTTCAGCTGCTTTAAAAAACAAACAAAAAACTACAGATATTATAGTTGAATTGGTTGGTAAAAAAGTACTGAAGAGACACTGGTTGAATATTAGTTAGATTTTCGGCAAGAGGGTATTTTCCCTAATTGTTTGAATGTTTCTCCTCTTCAGTAACTAGAAAGATGAGATTTGTTTCGATTTTAGGGTCACACACACCTGGGGCTCAATCTTCGTTCACCACTTAGAATCCTGAAAACTTGTGTATGTGACTTAACCCTGGGTCTCCACTTCCTTTCATGGGATAGCACTTATCTCACAAGCCCATGTGGATTTCAAACAAGGTATTTGCAAAGCACATGAAATATGTTTGCATAGTGCTAGGTATATAGCCCCTCAGCAAATGTTAGTTTCTGTGTGTGTATATGTCTGTAAGTGTGTGTGTTTGGAGTGAAGAGGAAGGACTTAATTGATGAGTATGAATTGGAGGACCATTCTAGAAATAAAGAATCTGTAAACAAACAAAAATCAAACACAAAACAGAAAGGAACAAAGGTGAGAAACGGAAAACAAGAAGCTTAGAAAAGTGCTATTAACAAGTATTTAATAAGCACCTCTTATTTAAATGTTTAGGTCCTCCACCAGGTAACCAATGAATGGGATTCATGCACAGTTCTTATTCTCAAAGAGCCTTCAATACTTTTGAGGAGACCCCACGATAAGAGTTATTCATTTGTAAAAGAGATCATTAAAAGGCAAAAGAGTTGTTACTCTTGGAGTTGAAAGAAGAAAGCTATCTCTGCATTTATGGTTCTTTAGAGGCCAGACAGAAGTTCAGTGTTGCCGTGGGAGAGAGGCAAGGACAGATGAGAAAATCTTCAAATGACCAGCCATTTGATCTGATGACTAAGGTTTGGGAATGGCTTAACAAGGGGAGACTGCTGGGTTTTTGTTTTTTTAACAGCAGTGGTGAAAACTGATTTTCATATTCTTTGGAACAACAGAAATTCCCAAAACAAACCTAAATGGGGCCTGATGGTCTCATAGCATTTATGCTGAGGAGGAGGGGGTGAGGGACAAACTGAAACCTCCAGTGCACACTCCTGGTTTCCTTATTTGGCTTGGGAGACACCCATACCCTTTGTTGAGTTACTTATCCAGATCCTCTTTAAGCTCCATTTCTTTCTTTTTCCAGCGGATCCCTGGAGAGATGCCCTTTCAACCCTCCATCTCTGCTAAATGCCTTTTGGATCCCAGCAGTGGAGCCCATTGGATGGTTGGATTGACTCAGAGCAGACTGTTAACTGAGGCCTATTAGGATTGGTACAAAGAATTGTAGCCAAATCTTCCAGGTTAGGAGAGAAATGGCAGCTCCTCCCCACTGTGTGCCCCTGACAAAGCACAGCAACCATCTTTAAAAGGGTTAATACCCCCCCCCCACTCCTGCCCCCCAACTTGCTGCCAGAGATCAGCTAATCTGATAATTATGGCAACAAACACAGTTTAGACAAACAAGACCTGACCCTGAGGGTTTGGAATGAAAACATTTACTCTCTCCCTCCCCGGAGAGCCGGAGAGCTGGTGCCTGGAGCATACACACAGAGAGACTGGGAAAATACCCTTGTGCTGGAGCGACAGGGTGAAAACATCTGTGTTCCTGAGCTGCTTAAGGAGATAAAGTTAATGGGGAGAAGGGATGGGGTGGGGAGGTAGGAGGAGTGGGGAATGGTGCTGTTGAAGGGTGTGCATGTTTGAAGCAGATGGAAAATGTACCCATAACTGGAGATGTAAGCCAATTGTAATTGATTTTACAACAGACGCAGGGTGACAGGAGAGGTGCAAAGGGGACTCGATGATGCAGAATTCCCGTGAAGAGCCTGGAGAGTAGCTAGAGGAGGAACAACATCTTGAAACACCTAAGTGGGATTTACTCCTGAGAGCTAGAGCGGACGGATATTCATAGTTCGTGGTTCTCAGTGAATCTGGTATCTGCCAGGGAGTGGGGTTCACAGACTAGGTTGCCTGGTCATCCTTTTCTCACCTCCAGTTTTGCTTGTAAACTGAGCAACTTGCCCCTTACCCCTTCTTGCCTGCCTCCAGACCTGCCAAGCTACTTTCCCCGCTTTCAGTTCTAAAATGCTGCTTCCTAGAACTCTTTCTGGGTTGCTTAAACTGGAGGTTCTGACCTTGGCTTGCTTCAACCTGGAATTCCAACAGTTTCTCCTTTTTCAAGTTTTGCACTACGTATCCAAGACCTGGTGCCAAATGTCATTTATTTTTTGTACATGGCTGGTGGTATATCGGCTGGTAAACATCCTTGCCCTTTGGAACTCTCCAAATTATCTCTAAGCATCCAAATCCCTGGAGGATTGCAGATCATATATATGGATGACACCAAGCTAAGAGGAATAACTGCTGTGATTGATGATAGGATCGAGGTTTAAAATGAATTCCGTGAGGTGAAAGATGGTCTAAAATCAATGAGATGGGCTGCGCCAGGAATGTGAAGCACTGCATTTAGGTCCAATAATCAACTGTACAAGCATAGGATGGAAAGATCTACCAAACAAGTTTATGTAGAAAAACCAAACCAAACCATACCAAACATTTTTCAGTCAACTGATTCAATGTGAGACAACAATGAACCCATCTGCTTAAATAATAAATACAAGTATAGTAGGTGTTAATAAAAGTATTGTGATAACACTAACATTTTACTATGTTCTTCTTTTTATTTTTTGTCCTCACCCAAGGACAACATATATATATATATATATATATATATATATATATATATATATATATATATATAGAGAGAGAGAGAGAGAGAGAGAGAGAGAGAAATATAGATCAGTTGCCTTTGGTACATGCTCCAACCAGTGATCCAACCCATAACCCAGGTATGTGCCCTGATTGGTGATCAAACTGGCAACCAACTGAGCCACTCTGGCCAGGCATTGTTCTTAACAAAGAAAGGACAAGATAAATCAGTCTTCTTTATTTTATTTTAATATAACTATTTGCTGACCAAGCACAAAGTTCAGATGGCTGTACATAACAATTCTGTCTTACTTGTCTGGGCTTTAGCTTATATTGCACTCCATACAGGGTTCACCTTGGCAATTGTCAGGGGCTCCCATTCCCTAATCAGCTGGTTCTACCTGCCCCTGTGTTTTGAATCTCACAAAGGCCCAATTAGCTGCCCCTCTGGTAGTCTGTTGGAGAGTTCCCCATTTCTCGAGGAGAGACACTTCTTTTCAAAGAGGCCAGTCTTCTCACTATTCCTCACACACCCCATGATCATTTGTTCATTGGTTCATTGATTCATTGATATATCCATTGACCACTGACTATGTACCAGGACCTGGGGAGTCAGTAGTCAACAAGCCTTCATGAAGCTTATGTTCTCATGGGGGTAGGCAGACCCTAAATAAAAACCAAAAATGTCAGATAATAAAAAGGCCTGAAAAGTTACCAGGTACTTGAAAAACCTTCCACCTTCTGCCTACCTGGTAGACTTTTTAAATTTTACCTCCTGCTTCCTAACCCAGCTCAAGTTCTACCTTCTCCTTGGAGGCACGGACTGCCTCCTAGGCCTCTCTTCCCTGAGCTCCTGGTACCCAGGGCTTGTAACACATAATTTAGCACTCAGCTGCTCTCTAATTGTTTCCCTAATGCTAATTTTGCCTCCCACCAGACTGTAGGAGACAGTAAACTTTGAAGTTATAGGACATGCCTTCTACTTAAATATATCCAGTCAATCTCTAGCTAGGATGCTTTTTAAAAGGAGATGAAAAACACAGCTCAAACATGGTGAGGTTTTAAAGCTGATTCCCAGATAACAAGGGAACTTCTTCCAGTGCCTCTGAAATGCTCTAGAATAAGAATGTAAAGTTAGGACAATAATTTGTTTATTTGTTGAACTTACCTCCTCCAAAGAATCCTAGACTCTGTAAGGAGATCTTTAAAGCAACAAACATACCTTAAACTGACTAGTGGCAAGATTAGAGCGAACAGCAGGAAGAGACATCCAACAATCTCAAAAAGGGAGGAAAGGTAAGGACAGAAAAGGCCCAGTCCAAAACTGAGTCCAAGCAACATGCTTCTGGATCCCTTACACTCTGTAGAATAAGAGTGCCCCCCTCCCAAAATAGCCCAGAAACAATACCAATGGACTGGTTAGAGGACGGTTAAATAATCGTACCTTCATATGGTGGACTGGTATGTGGAAAGAATAACACAGATAAAACTATACACTGACATAAAGAGTTGGCCACTACATAGTTTAAGAAGTGAGTCTCATAATAGTACAGATAATATGATCCTTTTCATTAAAAATGTATATTTATATGTGTATAGAAAAATGCATGTAAGGGTATATACAAAATTGTATATATTACAATTTGGGAAATACTATTTGGAGTTATGGGCAATAGGGTCGGGGAGACAGAATAATTTAATAGTTTGTTTTTACTTGGTAACTTCCAAACTGTTATATATCCTGCACTTAATTATATACATATACATATACATGTACATATACATATACATTTACAACAAGCATTTCTTGCTTTAATAAAACAACAAATAGGTAACAAAAGCAGCCATAGTTTTCACTAATCTGTCTTTTGGAAAAGACACACATGTTATATGGAAAAAGATCATTACTAATGTTTGGGTTGCTTCTTGGAGAATTATGGATACATAGAGTGGTTCCTGGATTTGTATAAGCGCCCTTGGGCCACATGGGAGAACTTCTGAAGAGAAATTCCACTTTTCCAATGGACTATGTATGGGGACAGCTCTGTCTTAGGAGACACTCTTCAGTAGAACAAGCATATTTAAACCAAAGATATGGCAGGATGCAGAAGGAAAGAGATGAGGAGGCAGCTAGAAGCATGTTTCATGAGCTTGCTTCCTTAATGCAACTCAAGGGTGCATTGAACAAATTCCTTGACAAAATTTTGTTGTATACCGTAAATGAGCTCCTGAAAAAAAATATCTCTAAATACAATTTTTATATCAACCATTTTAGGCAGTAAGGGAAAACAATAAGAGCTGTTGAAGTTAAGTGACTTTGGAATGATAGACACATTTTGAATTCAAAGTTTGTCACTAGCTTTGCAATCTTGAGCAAATTACAGCAGATCCTCAAATAATGTGGCTTCATTCAGAAGAAAAAAAACCCAACTCCTTTTTATATCGACTAGCTTATGGTAAAATCAGTTTCATTACATGTTGTTTCACTTAAAGTCGTGGAACCTATCAAAAACCTTAAGTAAGGACTTACTATATGTCACCTTTAATTTTTCCTCCTACCTCTTGTCTCTTTTGGGGGCTCCTCTTTCTCTTTCCAACCCTGAAATGTTGATGTTCCCAAGGCTGCTGAGGGCCCTCTTCTCCTTCCTTGGGTAATATTTTCTTTTCATGGTTTCAGTGACCACCAATGCCCATGACATACAAGCCAATGGACCAGGCCAATCTCTCTCCTCAGCTATGCGCTCTGCCTAATGTCTTTTAATGGATCTCCATTTACCAAATGCTAAAACCCTATAACATGTTTTACATGGTTCTTTAAATCTGGTTGTAGTTCATCTTTCTGATCTCATCACTCACACATTTCCTCTTCTCTTTCTGCTCCAGGCTACCAAATCATTTTTCATTTCTTTAACTGTGTTATGTGCTCTCTGAACTCTGGGCCTTTGCCGTGTAACTACCATCTCCTTAGCCTTCAACTCCTTTCTCCTTCTCTTCTCCTTCTCAGACTTCTTGGTTAACTCACGCTCATCCTTAGATCTCATCTTACACCTCAGTTTTTCTGAGAAACCCTCCTTGCTCCTCCTGGTTTGGTACTGCACTCCTCACTGCATTGAATGACTTGTTTACACATTTGGATTGCTCGCTAGATCATGAGCCCTATAAAAGCAGGGAGCCCATTTGTCCTGTTTGTCTCTGTATACTTAGAACAGAATCCCCAATACTGGCACTTAATAGCCTTAGATATTTGTTGAATAAAGCACTATTGTTTGTTATTAATATGAGTGAGGTGACATAATGGTTAAGAATTGGACTCTACTGCTTAACATTCATGCAACTTTTGGCAAGTAAATTAACTTATTTATGCCTCAGTTTCCTTATCTATTATCTAAAATGCGTAGAGGAAGTGAAGGACTAACTGAAATAATCTTTTTCATTACAATGCAAGTGCTCAATAAACATCAACCATTTTAACACAAAAATGCTTAGAGCAGTACCTGGCACATAATAAGAACATAGTAAATATTTATTATTGCTTTAATTTTTTTGCGCTGATAAAAAATCTCTAATTTTAAAAGTTTAGACTTCTGAATATAGATTTTATTAAACCACAGAATAGCTGCACTTAGTAAGTTGGCTAGTCTAGTAGCTTTTCCCTCTAGGAACGTATTTGAGCACTTGGGTGGAGACTTATTAGGGAAAGTAAGATTTCAGTTTTTGCAATACTGTAGTTGGACTTTAAACAGTGTTTCTATGTTGCTTTTGTTCTAGATGGTAAGTTCTCAAACTTTGGTGTGCATCAGCATCGTCTGGTAGCAGGTTAAACTACTGATCAACTGCCTCTATATCTAGGTGGTTCTGGGATGGGGCCTAGGTCCATGGACTTTATCAAGCTCCCCTGGTGATTCTGATGCATACCAAGGTTTAAGAACCTGTGATCTAATAAAAAAGAAAGTGGTTAAAATCAACAGCTACTATGACCATGTAGCAGCATTGGGCTCAGCAGGACTATGTTGGAGTTGCCTTCTAGAAAGGGCTCTGAGATATTGGTCTCTGGGAGATGCCTCTGCTGCTGCAAGTAGCCTCTGAGACAATTGTGACCTCCAGGACAATCCTAGAGACTCTAACAGGAACAGCTGCTGAGAACTGGTCCTGGGCTTGTTGAGGGAACTCCTGCTAAGGGATATGCTGTAAATGCCATTAAGAGTCTTTGCTGGAGGCCCTGCCCCAAGCAGCAGCAGGTAGCAGCAGTGCTTCTCAAAGTGGGATCACCGACTTCCAAAAATCACGTAGAGTTTGTTAAAATGCAGAGTCCTTGCTCCTACTCCAGACCTACTGAATCAGAATCCGCATTCTAAATAAGCTTCACAGCCTTTTCTGTGGTATGCTAAAATCAGAGCGCCACGGACAGACTGTTGAGATACCAGTGTGTCCCAGCTGCCATCTGGGGTGGAGAGGTGTTTTTGTGTTGTTTTGTCACACTCCCCTTCCTAGCACTCTGGTCAGGCTGGAGGCCCAGATATTCTGCATGGAACCTCAGACCGGTTTCTCAGATCTTAGATGGTCACCAGCTGTCAAAGACCAGGTGGAGACTATAACCCAAAAAAGACTTTTGAAAATCAAAGCGTAATTTTGAGCTATTAGATGTTAGGCACTTTTCTGAGGACACCTACAGTGGGCATTTGGCTTTCACATTGTCTGCTTAAAATGATTTTCTTTTGAGAGATATCTTAATTGTGGTTGGTGGGCTTTGTCTGGATTCCTCTTGTAAGGTCCTGTAGGCGACAGGGCTGTCCTGGTACACTTGGCTCAGGTAAGTGAAGCATTTTGTAGGTGACATCTACTCTTCTTATCTGTCAAACAAAGATAGATGAGCAGGGACTTGGTCGCCGCGGGGGATGTTATTGCCTTGGTTCTCCCATCAAACTCTGTCAGGCTTTGTAACTTGAAGAAATGAAAGGAGGAGCAGGAGAGGGACAGTTTCTAACGAGCTGTCAGTAGGGCCCCACCACGGGTTGGAAGCCTCCCTCTTTGTCGGCCTGCCTCAGCCCTGACTTTGTTCCAGTGCTATTAGGGTAAAATCCTTGAGTTTCTCTCAGAGAAAGAGAAGTGGCCTGGGGCTGAGAGGCACAGATTCATAAGTAATTTATCTCATTATACACTTCCAGTGCTTAACCACCATTTCAAAGAGGAAGAGCCAACACAGCGGACTTTGAGAATTTTGCCCTGGAAAGGACGCACATCCTTCATACTACAGCTTAATCAGTGTGCTTTTCTTAATTGCTTAAAATGCGGGAGACCTGGCTCTCAGCAAGGCTGAGTTGTAGGAGGCCTTCTGTTCCAAGTGATTTTTAGGGGTGGAACAAGGGAGAATTTACAAAGTGCTAATGTAGAGATCCTTCTAGAGGTGGGATCTGCTTGCAAGGGTGAATTATCAGAGGAACCAGAGAGACTGTTAGAGTTGATGCCAAGTATAATCTCCAGGTGGGAGAGTATCTGGAAACGTCAGAGCAACTCAATTTCAGTAATCCCAGCATTGAAAAGTGACAGGTTTAATAAAGAAAACCCTGGGTGTCAGTTTTTGTTTTGTGTAGGTATTATAGATTTGTTTTATTTTTGTCAGCCACTATACTATTTATCATAAAATTATTCATTCAAGATTATAATATTAAAATAATAATTAGTTTAAATAGTCTATAATCCAGGATTACAGATGGTATGACAGCCAACAGTCCTGGAATGTGTTTTGGTGCGTGGATACATTTTTGCTGTAAAATATTTAGAAGTTTACACAGCAAAAAAGTCCCTCTCTCATTTCTTTTTCCAGAGGTAACCATTGTCAATAGTTTGATGAACACTCTTCAGTCATCTTTATATATATATATATATATATATATATATATATATATATATAGAGAGAGAGAGAGAGAGAGAGAGAGAGAGAGAGGCCCAGTGCACAACATGATCCCTCAGCCCGGCCTGTGCCCTCTCACAGTCCAGGACCCCTTGTTCCTTAACCACTACCTGCTTGCTGCTCCTTACTGCTCAGCGCCCTGCTCCTTAGCGCTGCCACAGAGGCGGGAGAGGCTCCTGCCACCTCTACTGCGCTCGCTAGCTGTGAGCCCAGCTTCTGGCTGAGTGGTGCTTCCCCTGTGGGAGTGCACTGACCACCAGAAGGCAGCTCCTGTGTTGAGTGTCTGCCCCCTGGTGGTCAGTGCACATTATAGCGACTGGTCGTTCTGCCTTAATGGTTGCTTAGGCTTTTATTATATAGACTAGAGGCCCGGTGCACAAAAATTTGTGCACTTGGAAGGGTCCCTCAGCCCGGCCTGTGCCCTCTCGCAGTCTGGGACCCCTTGGAGGATGACCACCTGCTGGCTTAGGTCCGCTTCCTGGGGGATTGGGCCTAAGATGGCTGTCAGACATCCCTCTGGCAGCCTGGGAGCCCTTGGGGGATGTCCATTTGCCAGCGGGGAGCAGGCCTAGCTGCAGTCGGACACCCTTAGCGCTGCTGAGGAGGCGAGAGAGGCTCCCATCACCACCGCTTACTGGCAGCCGTCAGCCTGGCTTGTGGCTGAGCAGAGCTCCCCCTGTGGGAGCACACTGACCACCAGGGGGCAGCTCCTGCATTGAGCTTCTGCCCCCTAGTGGTCAGTGTGTGTCATAGTGACCAGTCATTCCCAGTTGCTCTGCTGTTAGGGTCAATTTGCATATTACCCTTTTATTATATAGGATACTTATCTTTTCACATGAGATTATATATCACATATTGTTATGTAAGTTTTAAAAACTTAATAGTATATATTTTGGATATATTTTCATGGCAGTAGATGTGTCTTCCTCATTCATTTTAACATTAGCACAGTATTGAATTATAGGGATGAAACACTCACTAATTGGTGCTATTAAAATTGTTTCCAAAATATTTGTTATTACAAACAATGTTGCAATGAGCCTCTGTGCACATATATCTTTGTACACATATTCTTATAGGACAGATTCCTGAATGCAAAATTTCAACATCAAAGGCAAAGCTCAAGCCATTTTTTGGTTTTATTGTCACTTCTACATTTGTTTATTGTATAGTATGTCTAATTCTGTTCATCTCTCAATTCAGCTCTCTCAATGGTTCTCAACTCCAGCAGAACATTAGAATCACCCAAGGAACTTTAAAAAATTACATATGTCCAAGCTGCACCCCAAACCTCCTGAATCAGAATCTTTGGGAAAGGGCTTAGGCTTCGGTTGTCAGAAAAAAATATGAAAATTCTAATGTGCAGCAAAGATTCAGAATCATTGATTTATACATTAAACAAAACAGAACAGAGCTTTAGAGCATTTTAAGATAGGACAGCAATTATAGACTGAGTCAGTTAAACAGTCACTGATTGTCTACTCTGAAAATAGCTTAAGTAAATCAAGTTGCCCAGGTGAAAAGAAATTTGATGTTTAATAGTTGTGTAGCAATTTTCTCTCTTGAAAATGCTTTCCTTTTAAAAAAATCTCAGGGTATCTTCAAAGCTCTGAGCAAGTTGAGTCAGAAATGACCTTATCTATTTTATAATCTCAGAAGCTGATGGGGGCAAAATGATGCTTCTCAATTTTAATGTGCTTAGGAAAAATCTGGGGATCTCCTTTAAATGCAGATGCTGACTTAGTAGGCCTAGGGTGGGACCTGAAATTTTGTACTTCTAACAAGCACATAGGTGATACTGATGCTGCTGGTCTGAGGACCATGCTCTGATTAGAAAGCACCTGGATAAAAAATAGTGAACTAAATACAATGAAGAATCCACTCCAATGGAAGAAACTGGACATCATAGGGGTGCATCCTGTATATGTCTCTAGAAGGATTCTAACCCTATTGGCTGTCACACTATCTGTAATTCTGGAGCTTGCCCAATACTGTTTCTTGTCTCTGACTATACCAGTAACTTTGCCTTTGGGGGAATCCTGATGGGAGCTTATGGGGCCTTTTTTTTTTTTTTTTTAAATATATATTTTATTGATTTTTTACAGACAGGAAGGGAGAGAGATAGAGAGTTAGAAACATCGATGAGAGAGAAACATCGATCAGCTGCCTCCTGCACATCTCCTACTGGGGATGTGCCCGCAACCCAGATACATGCCCTTGACTGGAATCGAACCTGGGACCCTTCAGTCCGCCGGCCGACGCTCTATCCACTGAGCCAAACCGGTTTCGGCCTTATGGGGCCTTTAGTGCTCATTCCACTGAGGCCTTTCATACCTCAGTTACAGCCCAATCCTCCCCCGGGGAACCAGAAGACCCAACTCTGAACTTGACTTGTCTCTGCCTACCGTTTACTCTCTTGGGTCAATGGTCTTCCAGAGGAGACTTTGCAGCCCTGCACTGGTTCTCGTGTTCATCAGACATAAGATGCTGTAAATCTCTTGGCAATATCTATTCACCCTGTATAACAGGGCTGTTCTCCTTGGACAGTGCCTGTCGTCAGTTTTCTTTTTAGCCTTTAGAGATTTTTGTCCTATGTAGGACAGGAATAATAAATATATAAATAAATGTTTCTGATCCTTCCTTCTCTTGATACTTGTTTCTTTCTTTTTTTTTTAAATATATTTTATTGATTTTTTACAGAGAGGAAGGGAGAGAGATAGAGAGTTAGAAACATCGATGAGAGAGAAACATCGATCAGCTGCCTCCTGCACATCTCCTACTGGGGATGTGCCCGCAACCCAGGTACATGCCCTTGACCGGAATCGAACCTGGGACCTTTCAGTCCGCAGGCCGACGCTCTATCCACTGAGCCAAACCGGTTTTGGCAATACTTGTTTCTTTAACTTAATAAACCTATTACTCTCAAGAGTAAATTTCTTACTTGCTTCACGTTTCTCAACTGAATCACAAAGATAAAAATACTTATATTTTACTAATGGAAATTAGACTTTTAAAAACGATGTATTTGCTTTTATTTTTTAGAAAAAAAGAGCTAGAAGCAATAATACAATAATAAAGGCATTATTTTCAGTCTAACCAGGGACGGCATTATTTTTAACTAGAGGCCCGGTGTACGAAATTTGTGCACTCAGGGTGGGGGGTCCCTCAGCCTGGCCTGCAGTCCGGGAGTCCCGCGATCCATTGCCCCATAGAGGGAGGCCCTGCTCACCTGCTGCAGCCCGCTGGTCAGTGGCCTGGGCCTCCCTCTTTGGGGTGATCACGGAGCCCCCCAATTGACTGCCCTGCCAGCTGGTGGCCTGGGCCTCCTTCTGCAGGGCGATCATGGGGTGATGGTGGGGCCCCCCCACCAATCGCATCACACCCGCCTTGGCTGGCCTGGCACCAGTGCGTGTCATAGTGTGGTCCTCTGGACGGTCGTTCTGCTGTTCAGTTGATTTGCATATTATGCTTTTATTATTATAGAAGATGGGATGTTTTCTCTCAAAAACATTGGTTGCCAATATGGATTCCAGAAATTGAAAATATGTGCAAGGTGTAGGATCTAAGATGTGCTGCTGGAGTAGGAATTAGATGTGAAAGATATGGAGCACTTACCATGGCTGTAATTTTAGTAATTCTGCTTATTCAATGCTCTTACTGTCTCCTCATTAATTGTGAGGATAGGGACTTTTTCTTTTTGTTCACCATGTTATCCTTAACTCCTAGTGCAATGCCTGGCACATAGTAGATTGTCAATAAATATTAATCAAATGAATGAATAAATCATGAAGAAAAAGAAACACTAGTTTTTTGTTATAAGATGAAGTTAAACTAAGGTTAGAACTAAAATTAAAACAAAAACTAAAAAATAACTCAAGAAGTCTACAAAGCTTAGCTTACATTAGAAAGATCCCTGATTGGAAAAGTTAGAGATCCACTGCTTTAGTCATGTGGAAGGTTAAAGCCATACACAATACCTTACCCCATTCAATAATTTTGACATTGTTTTGTAATTCCCTGTAAGCCCTTATGCCTCTTCTACTTCTAGAGCAGGATGTTTCTCTGTTCAGAACTTGGAACTGTTGTATGGAAATTAATATGATGTCAGAAAGCAAATACAGTGACTTCATCACAGGAACAAGTACCTCTCTTGATCTTTTTTTTTTTTAAACATGATTAACTAACTAGTAATACATTTAAAATGTTTAAAAAATATGCCCTACTCCAAAAGGGAAGTTGTGATTTTTAGCTATGATTTAAAAGAAAATATTCTGAGTCCTCTGGGGGAAAAAAAAATCACAATATGAAAACAATAAAATCTCATCCATTCTTTCATTCAATACATTTTTGTCACAGTAGAGGCAACATGGCACAGTGGAGCAAGGATCACCATTGTCTAGCTGTGCCATCTCAGACAATTTGCTTTTTCCTCAATTGCCTCATCTGTTAAGTGGGATAAGAAGACCATGTACTTCCGTGGTGATTATAATTTGAACGATTTGCTGTTTATAAAGCACTTAGAACAGTACCTGTAATAAGCACTATATACATGGTTTTAAATAAACAAACTCCTATAATGTGGTAGACAGGCCCCCAGGAAAGTAGTGAACTACTGAACATTTGCTATGTATCAAGTGCTAATATTCAGGCAGTTTTGCATCAATTTTTATAACAAACCAGATCAAGATATCATCTTCATTTATTTTTCCAGCCAATATTTATTGAGATTTACTAGATATCAGAAACTGTTTTAGATTCTGGATACAGTGTTTTAGAATTTATATATTTTTTAAAAATCACTATTTTATTATCAAGTAATTTTCAATAGGTCCCTCAATTTCGAGAGCTGTTCTAAACTGTAGCACACTACATTATTCTTTATCAAAATAGTTTCTCATGACTTCTGAAGTTTTAAAGTACTACATCTGTAGTGCTTTGAAGAACTACTTTCCCCCTCTACTCCACATAATTATAATTGTTAGACTGTCTCAATTTTGTATTCTTGTGAAGGCTCTTTCAAATCTGTTATTTTTCAATAAAAACTTGATTTTAGGTTATAAATAACACATCTGTTGGAAAGTATGTCATTGTTTATTATTTTTCTACTAAAGCAATGCTGCAAAGCGTAACTGTATTAACTCTATATCTATCTTTTTCTGTAAACTTGCATAAATTTCTTTAGGATAAACCCCTGGAGGAGAGATTGGCTGGTATCTGCACTTTTTGGCTGATATTGCCAAAATGCGCTCTGAAAAGGTTTTATCAATTGACATCTCACCAACAGTGCATGAAACTGCCTTTCCCCCTGCATTCTCAATAACATTAATTTATCAATATTTTTAATTTTTGTCAATCTTATGAGCAAAATGGATAAATTAATGTGGATTTAATTTAATAATGAGGATGAATTTTAATATGTTTATTGACCACTTGTATTTATTCTTTCCTGATTTCTTCATATCCTTAGATTATCTTTCTATCAATAAAATGCTCTGAATATATAATAGACTAGAGGCCCAGTGCATGAAATTTGTGCACTTGAAGAGGAACCCCTCAGCCCAGCCTGTGCCCTCTCACAGTCCGGAGCCCTCGGGGGATGTCCAACTGCTGTGGAAGCGGGAGAGGCTTCTGCCACCACCATTGCATTTGCCAGCCGTGAGCCCGGCTACTCGCTGAGCAGCGCTCCCCCGTGGGAGCACACTACCCACCAGGGGCAGCTCCTGCATTGAGCATCTGCCCCCTGGTGGCCACTGCACATCATAGCAACCAGTCATTCCACTGTTCGGTCGATTTGCATATTAGCCTTTTATTATATAGGATTATTATATAGGATGTGTCTGAGAAGTATGCTGTAAATATCTTTTCCAAGTCATCATATTTTTATTTATGGTGTATATCATCATACAAAGTCATTTAAAAAAATATTTTATTGATTTTTTATAGAGAGGAAGGAAGAGGGATAGAGAGTTAGAAACATCGATGAAAGAGAAACACCAATCAGCTGCCTCCTGTACACCTCCCACTGGGGATGTGCCCGCAACCAAGGTACATGCCCTTGACTGGAATCGAACCTGGGACCCTTTCGGTCCACAGGCTGACGCTCTATCCACTGAGCCAAACCAGGTAGGGCTCATTTTTTTTCTTTATGGCTTTTGAGATTGTGTCATGATTGGGAGAGTCTATTTTAGTAATATTTCAAAATCTCCTTTATTTTCCCTATTTTGTTTGTAGTTTAAAATATTTACATCTTAAATCTATCTAGAGTTTCTTTTTAGGTTTGATACAAAGAAGAAAATCAAATTTCTTATCCCAAATAAATTTGACATAATTGACAATCACAACATTAGATGAAATTCTGTGCTAGAAAGGGTACACTGTTTCTAAAAGCACATATTGTGAGTTAAATATGGTCATGCTATCCTGAGAGAGTTCTAGAAGCACATGTATCTATAGCTAAAGCAAGGTCTTCTCCTGGGAGTTTCCTTCCATATACCAGTCCCAGTCCTCACACATACCAGCTAAATAAAAATGCTACTATTATAGCAATAATAATTAAAGAGTACTTATCTTCAGTAAACAAAATTCTGAAAATCAAATTGGCAAGTGAGTTTATATTTTAACATGACAGTTTCCTTCATGTAAATGTTTAATTATATGCTAGACATAAATAATTCATTGAAAGCACTTTATGGAGGCACCTTTCTGGTATATATTCCCAGGTTTATAGAAAATGGCTGATTTACAGGTTAGAGAGACTAGGGCAGAATCTCTTTAAAAGGGGGTAGAATTTAGACTAGAATGGAAATCTTTGATGACCTTGTTCCAGAGAACCCTAGCTACAGAGTGAAAGTCCTATATCTTTTTCCTGTTTGTGCCCAATCAATAAAATAAATGCTTTGGAAATGGTGATGCAGAAGATAGTTAAGAATTAATTACAGATGACAAAGTTCTAGAGATCATTGTACAACAATGTTCATATAGTTATTACTCCTGTGCTATACACTTTATAATGTGTATGATAGCAATTTTTTATTTTTTACCATAATTAAATAAAAAAGTTAATTCTGCATGGGAATATCTTGTTGCTGTGAAAGATACCAGGAAATATAATTGATGGTTTCAGTTCACAAGGAACAAACAATAAAGTCTATGGCAAAAGTTCAGAACACATGGAAATGAACAATCTCAGGCAATATAATGATACTAAATGAGAAGAAGAAACACAGAGTCTTATGGGTTAGGCAGGCATTTCTGAGCTACAGTGATAGAAATATGTTAGGTACTTACATGGCTTTTAAGGCATTTTAATATGTTTTCCAAATTGACCTTTTCTAGATGTGGGAGGTGTTATCTATATTTAGGAGAGAGAAAACAAAGGTTCAGTGGTTGTAATTTTTCCAAGTTCACAAGGCAGAGCTGGGAACTAGACTCAAGTGTCTTCCAGCTCTTACTCCTGGTGGGATTTATTTAGATGGGCACTGAAGAAGTGTTGCCAAAAATGTTTTGAGGGTTAGAGCAGAGTCCAAATGTACTAGGGATACTGTGTGCTAGATTAGGATTATTCTCTCTTCTCAGTCATCCTGCTCAAGAGCATCATGTGACTTTTAGTACAAAATAACAGATTTGTTCTTGCTTCTTACTGGATAGAGAAATCATACAGCAATAGCATGAGGATTAGCATACAAGGTTTCAATTTCACCTGTGTATATATACACACAGCCATTCAACCGACTGCAATCCCATGAAAGACATTCCTACCCATCATGTCTGACATTATTCTTAAAGTAATAAGACGTGGTATCGTGAAGATAGGTCTGATCTGACTCAGGTGTTGAGAGGAAAACTAACACAGACAACACAATAGTCAGTGAATTTTAATTTAAAAGCAGTTATCAGCGCTCACACCACATGAGTTATACACATTTTTAAACCACATCCTGCTAGTTCAGTAGACTGACTCCTACCCAGAAAGCACAGGAGCATTTGGTCTGTTCATAACAATAACCCTATCTGATTGTCCAGGGTCAAGCTACTGTTTATCTTTGCCAGACGGAACCCATATCCTGAGCAGAGAACCTAAAACCTTCTGCGTTTTCCACCAGTTACTTCAAGGCTATACAGGCTCTGACATTCTTTCTATGTAATCACCTAAACAATAAGAAAAATACTTTGGCCCTGGCCGAATAGCTCAGTTGGTTAATAGCTCAGTTGGTTAGAGTGTCATCCTGTTACACCAAGGTTTCGAGTTCAATCACATACAGGAATCAACCAATGAATGCATAAACCTCTTGCTTTCTCCTCCCTTTCTCTCTAAAACCAATAAATCAATAAATTAATAAAAGAGAAAAATACTTTTTACTTTATGAAAAGTATTAGGTAAAAGTAAACACAGATACAATGACCAGAGCTTTGCTTTTATTTTCCTTTTTATGAGCACTCAATACATGTTGAGGCAGAAGTAGGCTTACGAAACACAGAATTTACTCTTGTATTATTATTTATTAATTCATTATATTATTTTCCAAAGAACTGTAAAGTCACTTTTGCCATACCCTGTATTTTGCAAAAGATGGGCAGTGCTGCCCTCTACTGTTGGATGTTGAAATGTTAACAATGTACTTCTATTTTCCTGCTAGCTATGTGGAATAGATTAAGACAATCTATTATAGTATATTGCTTTAGTCTAAAATAAACATGTTCTTAGCAAACACATTGAATTTATTTCCTTCATTATCTTTTCATCTATGTCCATCTTGTATAAAAGCGTATGGCTCAATAAAAAGGACATCACAATTTGGGGAAAAATGCTAACACATTACTCTAGAAGTAAGAGGCTGTATTAGTGATGCATTTAGGGAGAAACAGGACAAGGAGAGGAAATTTTCCTCTGACTTTAATTAAGGTCTGTAGCTTTGAAGTTCTTTTGTCATTTGAATGTCTTCATTTGCTTTCTGTTAAGTCAATCCAGTTTCTTTTTGTTTCAACTGCACATAATGACAGTCACCTAGGGATGTTGAAAGAATAGAGGAATAGTGTTTCTAAAACACTTTCTATTCTTCAAAAAAGGTAATATAGAAATACAAAGTTATTATTAACATTGCTTAAACTTATTAAATATGTTGTCTTACTACCTTTAAATTGCTTTGAGATTTCTACTGCTCACTACAAGATTTCTTAAAGAACTCGAAATATTTTAAAAATTATTTCCTGCTTTCTTTTTCATTTTAAAAAAATTCCAGAGTATATGCCTGCAAGAGAGAGGCCAGAGCAAAAAGACTTCAAAGAGAGTTAGCTAAGTCATTATCCTACAGCTATTCAGGGACTAAAGTGTATCATATGGCAATGATAATTTCTAAAACTGTGGTAAGGCGTATGTATGTCAACACTAAGCAAAATCTTTTTGCCCCAATTTACAGTTAAGAATATTAAAATTCAGACACATTAAGTAATTGACTCAAAGTTTCAAAACTAGTAAGAGGCAAAACAAGGATTGCATTGTTCTGCTATGCAGCTCATCATTCAATGAACAAAGTAAATACATCTCAAAGGCAAATGCCACCCTTTGGGATCTTGGCCTGACCTCCTTAGGCTTGGGAGACTTAACAGCCTTGGCACATGCATTCATGGTCTTGGCGTTGTTGGCCTGCATCTTCTTCAGGCTCTTCTTATTGTGCTTCTTGGTGAAGCATATGTTCCTCAGGAACTTGGGGTCTACCCCCTCAGGAGATTCGTCTTTGTGACTGGGGTTTCTTGATAGCATTTCTGTGCCATTTTTGGGACTAATTGTGTGTGGTGTGGTTCTGGGACTTGGCTATATCTGCACGAAGCACCTGGGACCAGAAGCTACAGTTTTGGTTTGTAAAGAAATATGCGCTCAGCTGCTAAATAATACCCTACTCTCAGTGACAGCATATACCTAAATATAACCATTTCAAACCACTTTGTAACTGAATGTAAAATGTGACTAACTCCTCCTTCCCCTGACTTGTTTCTAAATTTAGACCTCTGGGCATCAGGGGCAAGATTGAATACAATAAGCAGGTGTGTAGTTTGCTTAGAGGTCCATGCAGTACTCACTGCTGCCCTGGCCTCGCCTGCCTCTTATGCTCTGGGCCCTGAACGCTTCAGATTTCCAAGAGAGTATATTCTAAAGGGATTCATTCCAGATGAAGCTGTTCCCAGATCTTCTCTTACAATTCTGAAGAAACTAGGGGCTGAGGGGATGGGGAAGCAGAAGGGGATGGTAGGGAGGTTGCTTAAATGCTTAAGAATCATTGATTTAGAGGTATGATATTCACAGTGTTGGCCAACAGTATGGCCACTCCTTATATCATTCCCTGTGGGAAGAACAACCTCAGGTTAGCTAAACATCTTTCTTTTGGCTTTCATTGCCCTTTCCCCGGACACTCACTTTACCTGGCTGCCTACTTGTCTGGGCAGTGTTGGCCTCTAAAGAGTCTTTGACTTGAATTATCCATTCAGCAGCCAGGCAGTGTTGCATCAATTCTAAGTCAAAGTGTTATAATTAGCAATGGCCTGGAAAGCATTTTGTTTATTCCAAGATTGGCATTTTACTTAGAGGGGCAGCCTGCAGGGCTCAGGGCAGAAGGGCACTGAACTTAATGTCCAAGAACCTCATATTCCTAAGGAAAAATGTTTGAGACTTGGATCCCACATATGTTGTCTCCAGCCCCTCTCCCCCCACCCATCCACCTAGTAACTGCTTGCCCTTTCTGAAAATTCACAACCGAGATCGTGCAGACATGAGAAAAACTGCATGCCTATGGCACTTTCTTTGCCCCTATCAGCACGGACTTGGTTATGGAGCTGCTTAGGTTATCGATAAATATTTATTTGGACTTAGCTACGCTGATAGTGTTTAGCTAACCCCAGGTTGTTCTTCCCCTAGGGAATGACGTAAGGAATGACCATATTGTTGGCCAACACTGTGAAGATCGTGCCTCTAATCGGACTCTGGGGAGGCCGGGCCATAAAACACGCCTCTTGGCAGCTGCCTTCTGCCAGTGCCTTTGGCAGCACCGAAAGTTCATTGTCATTTCACCTTTAAACTTGCAACCTGAGAGGAAGGTGTTGTTCATGAGACACTGTGTGCGGTTACCTTTAAAACCAAAGGCAGTGTTTCTGAAAAGAAGCAGAGGCCACCCAAGGTTGGCAAGTGTTGCTCCAGGTTCTCTTGGCTTGTGTTCATTACTTTGAGTGGAAAATTCATTTGGAGATTTGTTGTATCACTCAATGAACAGAGGCTGAGGTACGGTTTTCGTCGGACCCACCAAGAGAACGGTGGCCTCCTTCCACCCTTTACTGCACACCGACTAAGTGCAAGAAACGGAGGGCGACTTACACAGGATGAGCTCTCTGGCCAAAGAAGCCACCCACCTACACGGGGTGTGGCAGATGAGCAATGACAACAAAAGCTAACACGTAGGGAGTGCTCACTAGATGCAAAAAACCCCCACCTACTTCGTAAGTATGAACTCACATAATCCCCGGGGGAAAATACTATCACCTCCCCTTTACCGAGCAAGAACAGAGAGGTCGAGTAACTTGCCTAATCCTGCACAAGTTAGCAAGTGGCAGAACCAGAATCTAAGCTAGGACGTGGGTTCTTAACGAGGGCATTTTCTAAAATGGTAATACTGCTCCCAAGGTACGTCAGACGCAAAGGAAAGAGGCGGATTTGACTAGAGTGAGGATTAAGGGAAGACTTTCCGGAGGAGGCATTTACTCCGCGTCTTGAAGGTCACAAGGTTGGGGGTGGGGGAGCGGGGAGGAGGAGGAGGAATACTGAGGGAAGGAACAGCCTGCCTGAGAGAAGAGGCAGCCTGGGGGCCAGCCAGCGGAGGACACAAGATCGGGCTGAGTCCGTGCCGGGGAGGAAAGCAGGACAGGAGCGGCGCCCAGACCCCGAAGGTCCTTTAGGACCAGGCTTCTCTGCAAGGAAAGGGAAACAACCATCTCCAACTGCAAGAGCGGCAGAAAGGAACTCCCGGTCTCTCCCCCTCTCTCTCTTAGTAGGATGTCCCCGGCCTGAGACCAAGGCGCGCGGCCCACCCCCATTTCCCTCTGGAGATGGTCAAGGTCGCCCGCGCGGGTTCTGGAGCTGCACGTCCTGGCCCGAGGACTGGCGTCCCGAGCGCAGACCCGGGGACTTGGCTACCAGTCGGGGCCAGGTCAGGCCGGGTCAGGAACGTGCGTGTACCGGTACCGGAAGGCCCCTCCGCCGTAACTCCCGCCGGCCACCGCTCAGATACCTGGTGATCCCCCGAAGGTCGATGACGAAGCCTCCGGGACGCTCTGGTCGCTCGGCTCCGCCCCACCGTCCTCGGACGCCCGGAAAATGGCCTCAGCGATAGGACCACGCTCTGCCAATCAATATACGCCACGCCCCCAGCTCAGACGTAGTCCATTGCATTGGTGGTATTATGCCGCCTATCAGATTCTCTTCTTGGATTGGCTAATAACGTCTTGTGCGTCAGAAGCTGGCGATTGGCTAACCCCGTTGCCAAGCTCCGGACGCGGCTCGACCATTGGAGGCCGCGGGCCCGCCCCGCTGGCTAGTTGAAGGTGAGAGTCTCCTCCAGCCGGCGCGGCTGAACCAGACCGAGCGGCTCCAGCCTCACGGACTCCAGCTCTCTCGCCATGGCACCTCCGTCAGTGTTTGCTGAGGTTCCGCAGGCCCCGCCGGTCCTGGTCTTTAAGCTCACTGCCGACTTCCGGGAGGATCCGGACCCCCGCAAGGTCAACCTGGGAGTGGGAGGTAAAGATGCTGTGCCCAGGCGCGGGAGTTGCCCGGGGAGCGGAGCGGACCTAACCGGGGCTGTGGGGACTGTGGGAGGGAGAGGCGGAGGCCAGCTTGGCACTGGGGTAGGGGCCGCGGAGGGGCAAGATCATGGAGGCTTAGTTCAACCTGCTTATTTTACACATGGGTATAGGAGCCCCTGGCAAAGGGAGATGTGTCCAAGGTCACACAGAACAGATGTAGCGGCCAGGACACTAGCTCAGTTTTCCCAATCCCCGTTCCGTGTTCTTCATAAAAAAATACATATTTTATTGATTTTAAAGGGAAAGGGAGAGAGAGATAGGAACATCAATGATGAGAGAGAATCACCGATCGGCTGCCTCCTGCACGCCCCCTACTGAGGATCGAGCCCGCAACCCAGGCATGTGCCCCTGGCCAGAATCGAACCCGGGACCCTTCAGTCCGCAGGCTGAGGCTCCATCCATTGAGCCAAATCAGCTAGGGCCGTTCCGTGTTCTTTATACTACATTCTTCACTTCGTAAGAAGTGGGCGGCCAGAGATTGTAGGGAGAAAGGGTAAGATAGGAAGCCTGCTAGGCTTGGAGTCCTGTTGATGGGAAATGGACAAGGGAGAACTCAGCCCTGGGGAGCTTTGTTCTGAGCCGGTAAATACGTGAGTGGCTACCAGGTATCAGTCAGGTACTTTCCCAAGCCGTGTGTGTGTGTGTGTGTGTGTGTGTGTGTGTGTGTGTGTGTGTGTGTAGGGGGTGTTGAAGACGGGCTTTGTTTTGCCTTCAAGAAGTAGGTGTTAAGTGAGATAAAAGAGATGGAAAAATGCTTCTGTGGCAGGTTAATGCTCCCTGGGGGGACCTGGGAAGGATGATCCAGCCGATGTTCCAGCCGTTTAGAAGTGGTAGGAAAGGAGTAGAGAGGGTGGAAAGGCATTAGAAACTCATTTTCTACACATCCTTGCCTTCCTTTCTTGCTTGTATTTCTTGGACCTTGAACAGTTCAGAGCATGGGCCTCAGTTTTCTTCTTCTGCCAAGAAAAAGATTTGGACTTTAAGTGCCTCTTAAATTCCTTTAACTTTAATCTTCTCTGGTGAAATTTTTATTTCTATCAACTGTCGCTTGGATGTTTGAAACTCCACACACTTTCTGGACCACATACAGAGTCCAGCCAGGAAGAAGAAAATGAATAGGGTGATGTTCTATGCTGGGGAACAGACTTTACTAAAAAGAGTAAAATTTATATATATATATATATATATATATATAATTTATATATAAAAATATATATATAATAATTTATATATATAAATATATAGTTTATATATTTATATATATATATATTTCAGAGAGGAAGGGAGAGGGAGAGAGAGATGGAAACATCAAAGGTGAGAGAGAATCATTGATCAGCTGCTTCCAGCAGGCCCCCCTCTGAGGATGGAACCCACAACCTGGGCATGTGCTCTGACTGTTAGGTCCTGAAGGAGGAACACAGGAGGTCAGAGTGGTAAGGGATTATGAATTTATTCATTTATTCAATCATCCTCACACCAGGTGGCTGAGCCTGGATGACTCCAGCACCCAGTGATGAGTCAGCGGCTTTTAAAGGGGCTTTTTCTGGGCAAAGACAAGTGAAATGTCTTCAGCAAAGGGACTGTCCATAGTGCAATGATCTGAAATGCCAGTTCCTGGGGGAGGGGTATCAATTCAGTTGCTCAATCAAACTTAACACTAACCATGCCTGGGAATCAAACCGTGACCTCCTGGTTCATAGGTTGACGCTCAACCACTGGGCCACACCGGCTGGGCAAAGGAGTAAAACTTTTAAAAACAGACAGTTGGACTGTTTTGTAGCAGAGGGTGGCAGGACGGCGGTTCAGAATCAGGCTTCCCACTGTGACTGTTTATGTCTGTGCATATGACCTGTTAAAAAGACTTCACCAAAGATTATGGGGGAGGGGTAAGAAAAAGCCATTAAAAAGTGAGGGTTTGTTGAAGCTGGTAATTTGTTGAAGCTGGGAAATGGGTACATGGGCATCCATTATGTTATTGAAATTTTGTATATGTTTGACATTTTTCATAAGAAAGCATTTTTAAATCAATACTACGGAGTTTCATCCACAAAATGAACAGTGATATTTCTAGCAGGCAGCAGAGTGGGAGAAACATCGAAAGATTGCCTTGAATTGAATTAAAGTGGGTACCATTCACCCTCTTATTTAAATCCAATCCAAACTTCCGAGTATTTCTTAGGGCCAGATATATGGTGATGAACTAATATTGATGTTGATCTAAATATATATTTTAAAACCTCAGATTTTATTGACTCCGTTACCTTTGAATTGTCTTACAGGGTTTTTATGAGGATTACATACATCTGAAGTACACAGAACAGTTTCTGGCACATAAGTAGGAGTTATGTAAGGATTAGCTATTGCTGTTATTGTTTTGGCATTTCTTTGGGTGGGTCACAAAAAATGGTGAATAAAAATTTTCAGTTCAAGAACTGCAAAATGAAAGTTCCTGGCATTGGTTCAGAAGTAAAGTGCTCATGCAGAGAAAAAGCACCCTCCCAGCCCAGACCAGTTGTGATCAGCTCAGATGCATAGTCTGCAGCTCAGAAGTTCACTTCAACTGTGACAGTGCCTTTGTCATGTTTTCCAGGAACCCAGGAACTTCACCTCCTTATTATGAGCAAACTAGAGGCCCAGTGCACGAAAAAGTGCGCGGGTAGGGTCCCTAGAGCTAGCCTGCGATCAGGGCCATCTTCCGCCTGCTCACCAGTCCCCAGTCCCGCCCCACCGCCGCCACCCACCTGGTTCCCCTCACCAGTCCCCAGTCCCTCCCCGCTGCAACCCACCCCAGGGATCGGAGCCTGTGGGCCGGGGGGGTGGGGGGGGAAGGGACTGAGAGGTGGTCAGTGTACCTCATAGTGACTGGTTGAGTGGTCATTCTGGTTTTACGCCGTTATGGTCCTGGGCTTTTATTATATAGGATGATTTTTGCATTTAATCTAATTTCATGCTTACAATGACTCTGGAGGGTCGTTACGATTACTGATGAAGCAGGCAAGTTATATGGCCATTGGTGGTGTGGAGCTGGGATTCTAGGCCAGGTCTCTCACACTCCTGGGTCTCTGCTCCCTCCTCTGTTTTGGGTACTTTCAGGTGCTCCAGAGGCAGTCAGTGCACTGTAGTGGGAAGAGCCAGGAGACTTGGGTACAGATTCAGTGACATGACCTTGGATGGGTTATTTAACAGACTTAGTTGGTGAAATGAGGAGGCAGGGCAGAATGCCCTTTCTCTAAAATTCTACTCTTAAGATTCACTAGCACATTTCCTGACTTTAGGTTAGGACAATAATGTTACTGGCCTCTTCCATTGACTGAGGATTAAATGAATAACGATGAAATGTGATATGTAAATAAAGTGTTATATAAATGTTATTTTTGATGATTACTGTGACCTGTCTTTTTTGTGGATGACAGGTGCACGGATAAGGGTCTAAATAAAGTAAAGTAGAATAAGAAGTCTCTTTTCAGCTTTGTATGTCCTAGCTGTATACTCATCGCACAATATCTTCTTTGTGAAGGAAATGTAATTAGTCACTGATTTTGAGTCACTTAACTCTTTTTCCTCCAAGTTAAGCTAAAGCCCAATGGTGGTTATCCAGCTCAAGTTCTAGTGATGTTGGACGTGTTTTGAATAAATTGCAACCATAATCTCATTAGCTAGTTGCTACTTGCAGATTGTTTCTCCAGAGAGTTTCTTTTTGCTATGACAATTTGCATAATTTCCTTATAGTTAGAGCAGAGCATCACATTTTCCACTGTTCAGTATGATGTTTTCTGAGTTGACAGTTTTACTGCTTCTCAAGGTTTCAGACAAATGGCTTTAGGCTGCGGAGACATGGGTCCAGCCTGAAGCAAGACATTTCTTCATGGACTCCAGTCCGTTTGTCATGTAAACTTAGCTTTCTTTTGTTCCAAACTGTACTTACTTTATTATTTCTTGTAATTTTTAATGTGGGTTCTGGCATCTTCAGATAAAATTATTGGAGAGATGTGCTATATTAGGTGTTTCTGAGGACCCCTGGCCCTTTCCCCAGAACCTTTGTGGGAGAAGGGCCTTAGAGGCATATCTGCATGGGCTCTTGAGTGGAAATGGGTAAAGGAAGTGGAAATCTTAGGAGGAGGAGAGGTGATGGTTTCATCTTTTAGTTCTCTATTTTGTTCCTTTTCGTCTGGAAAGCAAGACTGCTGGACTCACCTGAAACCTGTGTGACTCCTCTAAAAGGGTTTCTACCCAGGGATAACAGCAATGCTGCATGGAGGTGGGAGCTTGCTGATAAAAAGGCCCCTCGCACAGTCCTTTGGGACCTGCTTGCTTTGGGCTTTTTCTATACATCTGTTATTCTTAAAAAAGACACATGGATTAAGTATGACAGTCTGGTTCTTACAGACCTTGTGATCTTGGAAAATTTATTTAGCTTTTCTGGTCTCAGTTTCTAGACCCCTAAAATAGGGATCACAGTATCTATATTGTGAGTTGTTACAAGAATTGAGAGTAAAAAGAAGTAAAGCATTTAGCATGGTCCCTCGTATGTGCTAAGTATTCAGTAGGTCCTTGTTATTACAATGGCTTTGGCTTCTTTATATCCTGAACTTCCCTGAAAACCAGACCCACATTTGCTATAGTTTGCTGAGTCTATCCTACAACCACCTCAAATGCAACATGTTTAAAACACAACTCATCATTTTCACCTTCCCCACAACCTTTTCTTTTTTTTCTTCCCCATATGTTCTATGTCTTGGTCAACTCCACCAGATAATAGATTCAATCATTATCCCTAGAGAGAGACTTTGGAGTCATCAGGGACCCTTTCCTGGATCCTATATCTATTTACTTGGTTACTGTAAATATTTCTCTTTTCTCCGAGTCCAGCATGGCGAGAGAGCGATCTGGTTCCTGAGTAGGGGCTGCTGGGGATTGAGAAAATGAAAGAAAGAGACAGACACAGAGATGGAAGGAAAAAGCTGGGGCCGGTGGGACCACTGTCCTCTGATGGAGAGACAGGGACCCAGAGCCAATACAGCGTGTTTATTTTATACAGCAAAAACCAGGAAGTTTTACTAAAAGTTAAGACAAAGGAGATTATGTTCATTCTTGGATGGGCCCGAGTAGTATTCATTCCTGGTGCTTGGCTGGATTTAAATAACAAAACCCACCCCCTGGCACCTGGGCTGAAGGTCAAGCTGACAACACTCCTGCCTCTGGCAAAGCATGTTTCCAGGATGTGGCTTTGCCAACACCACTGGATTCAGCTGACAATAATTAAAGAAATGCCCATGTGCCTTCCCAGGCGCTCTCTACAGGTTGTTACCTTATGTCTTTTTTACCTCATAAATCTTTTTTTAATTATCTCTCCTTTTCTTTATCCCTTCTGCTGCTCCTTAATTCAAGACCTCATTATTTTCCTTTGGGATTATTGCAGTAACCTCCTGGCTTGATTATCTGCCTCCATCCTCCTCTCCAGTTATTTTCTATCGTGTCAGTCAAATGATCCTATTACAGCTGTCCATGTCACTCTCTCTCTGTCTCTCTCTTTTTTTAAAATATATTTTTATTAATTTCAGAGAGGAAGGGAGAGGGAGAGAGAGAGAGAGAGAGAGAGAGAGAGAGAGAGAGAGAGAGAGAAACATCAGTGATGAGAGAGAATCATTAATGGGCTGCCTCCTGCATGTCCCATACCGGGGACCAAGCCCACAACCTGGGCATGTGCCCCCTTGACCGGAACCGAACCTGGGACCCCTCAGTCCGCAGGCTGATGCTATATCCACTGAGCCAAACCAGCTAGGGCTCCATGTCACACTCTTGATTAAATGCTTTCAGTGGTTTGCCCAGTGAAATGAAGTTCCTTCTAGAAGAGACTCCAAGACTCTTTGAACCACTCGTTGGTATTCCTCCATTCCAATCATGAAAATGCAGATCCTCCAAAACATCTCTCCAAGCCTTTTGGACTTTGCCAGTGCTCTCTCTGTGCGGAATGCTCTTCTTTCTTTATCTTTTACACCCCTTCATACCTCATTGTCTGCACAATCTCCCCTGACCCCTCACAGGAGAATTAGTGGCTCTATGCTCTATGTTTTCTAGAGAGCAGTGTTTTATTTTATCTTATCCATCTTTGTGTAGCTACTTCTAGTCAATGCCCGGTCCATGATAGATTCAGTACATCCTTGTAAGATGAATGAGAGAATAAAAAAATGGGTGAGAAACTTGTTAGTCCAGAAACAGGAATAAAATCCCTTGGGCAGCAGGAACAGTGGTTGTTGATAATGCTCCAATCACCCAAGAGGAATCTGCAGTTCTGCCTCATTAGGCCATTTAGGTGAGACATTGGGAATACATCTGGAACTGAACCTGGGGAAACAGCAATGAAGAAGGAAAGGGAGGTTTGAATTGGCCAATTTCTCTTTTGTCACAATATAGACACACTGCCTCCCTGACACCAGTTACATTAAGTATTTCTTAAGAGTTGCACAGAGTATACAATACTGGTAAGAGCAATAGTACTGTGGCTTTTTCTTTATCTCATTTTATTTATTTAAAACATACAATTTACAAATATTGTCTAGCCACTAAAATTGTGCTGTAAATTGCTCATATATATTTGAAAAATGCCCACTTGCCTTTATAATAAGAGATATGCAAATTAAAACTACTCTGAGATTCTATTTGCATTCTCACATTGGCAAAAAAAACACACCACTCAGTGAGGCTGTGTGGGGAAGCAGACAGTCTTATATGTTGATGGTAGGAATGTAAACTGATAACATTCTGATGGAGGACAATTTGGACATGCCTGTCAAAAACAACAAATGCACATATTTCTCAGCCCACTTTACCATTTCAACCTTGCATCTAACAGATATATTTGCACACGTGTAAGATGACGTATGTACAAGGTTGTTCACTGAAGTTTTGTAATAGCCAAAGATTGGAAACAACTCAAATGTTCATCAACAAGAGACGGGCAAAACAAATTATGGTACACTCATCAGTTTTGTGCTGTAGAAAAGAACAAAAACATTGTATGCACAGATATAAAAAGATCTTCAAGTGGAAAAAGCAAGAAACAAAACTGTACATTATGGTATATGTTACCTTTTGTGTGAAAAGAGGGGGGGCATAGCTGTATTTCCTTGTGTGTGCATAGGGAAGTTCTGGAAAAAAGAAACTTTTTTTTCTTTTCTACAAAAAGAAATTAAGAACAGTTTATTCATGGAGTGAGAGTATTTGGAACTAGGTTAAATGGAGGATAAAGATGGGATGAGGGCATGTGAATATATCACCTATTGGAAGAATAGTTAATGACAATTAGTTTTTTGATAAGTGTTGATGAAAAAAGCACATTGAAAATTCTATATACAATCTGATTCATGTTTTATAAAAGAATATAATCATGTAAAATAAAGCTTATAAAGTTGTATACCAAAATTTTCATACTCCTTATCTTTGAGTGCTGGGATTACATGTTAATCATAATGTTTATTATTTACTTTCTGGGCTTTTCTAAATTTTGTACAATCAACATGTGTTGTTCAGTAAATAACATCAACCACCCCACAAAGTGATTTTTTAAAAAAGTTAGGGATTAATATTGGGCAGAAATCAACCAAGTTAATCAGAACTACTCTAAAATTTTCAGTTTCAAAATCACTTGCAAAAGTATAGGCTTGTTGGAGACCTAAACATTCAAGCAGAGAGGCAAATGGCCCCAGCAGGAATCCTACTCAGAGAGATCACTGGCTTGGGTGCAAGCCAGAGCAGCTGCCCTCTAAAGCCATAATCCCCAAATAAGCATAGGGTAGAATAAAAGGGGGGGGGAGGGGATCAGTTATAGGATAACTCAAAGTGGACAAAAAATACTTTTAGTGTAGAAGTGCTTAGAAATTTGATTGTAAGCAAGATTAAAGGTTATGAAATAGATGCATTTAGATCAATAAAAGTGTGAAGCACATGAAGTGGGAGGGACAGTTAAAATGGTAAACACTGACTGATGTCAGAACACAGAGAGAGGACGCAGATGTGTTTCAGTGGGCTGTTGAGTGATTGTGTAACCAGTTGTTGGAATCTTCAGTCACAGGGCGTTTGCTTGTCATTTGTCCCATTTCTGTTTGAATGGGACAAGAGGAGGAGGTGGGTCTCCTTTCACACCCCTCTCTCTGCATGTTTATGTTTGAAGGTGCAGCTTTCATCTGAAGTAGCACCTAGCCTTTTTCTGGAAGTCTCTTGGGGCGATACAGAAGGAAGCAGATTGGTGGGTCAATGGCTATAGAGACCTCAGTGCACTAGTAATACTGACATAGCATTTGTAAGATATATCATTTTAGTTCGCTGAGTCCTTTCACATGCATTCTCTCACTCCATCAGGCTCTGATGTCCCAGTTTTATTTTAACATTCTATTTTTCGGTGATCATAAATTTAAGAACTATAAGTTCTGTAAGGATAGGAACCATGTCTGTCTTTCTACTTGCCCAGCACCTAGCCCAGTGCTTGGCCCAAAGCGGGCAGTCACTTCCTGAACTTTAGTTTGTTTTGATCAGATGGTGATAGAATTTTCCCTGTTCATAGTTCCAAACTCTTATTTGGACAAAGCCTCGTATAAGTCCCTTATGTAACTCTTTCCCATGTTCTAGCTTATCGCACGGATGACTCCCAGCCCTGGGTTTTGCCTGTAGTGAGAAAGGTGGAGCAGAAGATTGCTAACGACAGTAACCTAAACCACGAGTATCTGCCAATCCTGGGCCTACCGGAGTTCCGGACCCATGCTTCCTGCCTTGCCCTCGGGGATGACAGCCCAGCAATAAAGGAGAAGCGGGTGAGTTTTTGGATGAGGATATATATTTTCTCTTTAGGAACTGTGAAGGTGAAAAAGAGGTTGAAAATTCAAGTTGTTTTAAAATGTTAGGTGTTATGTCTATTGAACTGTCGATGAATCAGGGTTTAAGTAGTGTGACCTCAGGAACCTGATAGTGCAAATAACGTGCTTTTGTATAAAGCACAGCTTCTTCAATGGTTCACTTTTGCCCAATTGATTATCACATTTCAGCTACTGGGTTTGAAGCAGTCAGAGGAAATGCCAAGCTAAGGGAATTTAATGGATTGATCAAAAGACTAGGGTCTGGATCCAGCTCTGCCACTCTTTTTGACCATAGGCAAATCACTTACCCCTCTGGCCCCTACGACTCATCTACGTGTTACCGAAAGACTAGTTTGTGGCTCCTGGTCTCATAAGGCTTTTATCAGATTTTCGAAAGGAGTCTGTGGCCCCCAAAAATTCAAGAACCACTAGTCTAGATGCTCTCTGAAGTTCCTGTCACTTTTACTGTATCCTTTTATTCTTCTAGCCTTGGTCTCAGCTTCTCTCATTTCAGTGCTTCCTGGTACATAGTCTGTGTATAACTAGAGACCCTGGGAAGAGGAGCACATTTGGAAGCAGCCAATGAGAGAGGCTCTATGTAGCAGGAAGTTGTTTGGTGGAGATTCCCAGTGTTGTAGGGATTCAGAGAAGAAGGAGGCTGGTGATGGCCAAAGATGAGACTTCCACTGAACCTTGGGAAATGAGACTACAACACTGGTTTTCAACACTGGCTACGTTAGTATAACCTGGGGAGTTTTTAAAAGTATACTGATGGCTGGACCCAACACCAGGCCAGTTAAATCAGAATCTTGGAGGGTACCATCCTATCCTGCCCTTTTACTACCTTCCCTTCATGGGCATTTAAAACAAATTTTTTTTAAAAAATTCAGTATATTTTTATTGATTTCAGAGAGGAGAGGGAGAGAGAGATAGAAATATCAATGATGAGAGAGAATCTTCGATCAGCTGCCTCCTGCACATCCCACACTGGGGATTGATCCTGCAACCCAAGCATATGCACTGACCAGTAATTGGACCGTGACTTCCTGGTTCATAGGTTGGTGTTCAACTACTGAGCCATGCCAGCCAGGCAACGGGCATATTTTTAATAGCCCTCTAGGTGATTCCAAAGTACAGCCGGATTGAGAACCACAAGGTACAGAGGGAAGGTATTTGTCTGAAGTAGTGAGAGTTCAGGGCCAGAGGTAAGAGGTAAGCAGGCCTATATGTAAAGAGACCTATCTGATCAGGCAGGCTGGTTTTAGCAGCCCGGGCAGGGGAAGCCACCTGAAGGTTTGAGCAGAGGAGTTACCCAATAAAAGTGCTGGAAGAAGAAAAACTTGGCTGGGTGCGTAGGAAGGGAAAGAGCTCAGGTTTTTGCACTAGCTCAGTTAGATATTATGCAATTTAAACCAGTGGCTCTTATCGCTCCCCTGGGCCATTGTCTAGTGCGCCCTCATGAGTGGAAGGGACCACATCTTGGAGACACCTGATTTATCCCCACATGCTGTTACCCATATGCTCTGATAAACAGGACTGCAGGGTCTAGTGAAGGTTACACAGGGGCACATTATCATGTGTATCAGAAGGCAGTGAGGCTCCAGGTCGGTGATTAGGCAAGTAATTAACTTAATTAGGGTGACTCACTTCAAGGAACTGAAGGGTAATACGGGTAGAAATGGAAGAGTTTAGAGATTATGGGTGGCATTGGGACATTGCTCTGACAATCCAGTGTTTCCATAGAGGGAGAGGAGTGTCTTGATAAAGTTTGAAAGTGGGGAATTTTGGCAACTGGGGATTCTTTCTGAGGTGCTGTTGATAGTTGGAATTCTGTTAACAAATGAAAGCAGAGATTCTGTGTTCGGGAGTTTCTTCTCCTAAGACTGTACATTCTTACACATTTATTAACTGTGTTGGGCAGACACTTATTCCTTTGCCCAACACTCCCCATTATTGATCACCTAATGCTGTAAGACTTGGGGCTGTTACTTGTGGAAATAGCCCTCCCTCTTAGTCTAGTGCATTTCATATTTTCTTTTTTTAAAATATATTTATATTGATTTCAGAGAAGAAGGGAGAGGAAGAGAGATAGAAATATCAGTGATGAGAGAGAATCATTGATCGGCTACCTCCTGCACACCCCCTACTGGGGATCGAGCCCACAACCTGGGCATGTGCCCTGACCAGGAATCAAACCGTCACCTCCTGGTTCATAGGTTGATGCTCAACCACGGAGCCACACCAGCTGGGCTTTTTAAACCATTTTATCGTAGAAAATTTCAAATATCTACAACAATAGATAAAACAGTGTAATGAGCAAACCTCCATGCATCCATCACCTAGCTTCAACAATGATCTGTATTTGGTCAATCTTGTATACCTCCCACTGCCCTGCCAAAGCTGAATTATTTTAGAGCAGATCCTAGACACCACCATATATTTTTAAAAAATTATTTTAAAATTTTACAAATAATATATGAAGACATTTTTATTTTTAAAAGACAACTTACAGGTTAGGCCACAGTCCCTTTGACCACTGTTCTCCATAGCCGAGGCCCCTCCACAGAGGTTGCCACTGTTTTTAGGTTGATATGTGTCCTTCCTTTTATTTAGATAGGGTTTTCCTTTCTTTCTCCTTAATCCTATAGACATAGTAAGCAACATGTAATTTATAACATTTCTCTACTGAAAGAGTTATGCCAAAACCTCGTTTAAATCATGAAAGGGCAAAATCAAAGATATAGAGGCAGAACAACATGGCATAGTGACTAGAGTGAGAAGACCTGGGTTGATGTCTTCTTTGGCAAGCCACTTCTCTGAATCAGTTTCCTCATGTAAATTTGGGATCTAGAACTTATTTCATGGGATTGTATAAGGATAAAAAAAGAATGTATGTGAAGGTATTTGGTAAATGGTAAAACTTAGGACTTTCATTATTGCCCCTGTGAGGTCATTTTAAGATGAGATGAAGCTCAAGGAGAGAAAGTAGTATTCACACGTCACCTTTGTTTCATTAGAATATATGTCTAAGGATTCCTAAGCCTGCATTATGGAAGGAGAAAGCAGTATTCAGATTGATGTCAATGGCAAGCTGGAACATTATTTTCCAGGCTTCTGCTGGAGGGCAGTTTTGATCTTGGGATGGGTATCAAAGGGATTGAGGGGTGTGCCCTCCAGGGCACACTCTGATGTGGCCTAGCTATGTTCTCTTCTTCTGTATTCAGAAGGGAAGCTCCCTTCAGAGTCAGACTTCAGACTTCCCTAATGCTCATAGTTGGCCCTAATGCTCATAGTTGGTAACTTTGAGCAATGTGCTTCAGTTCTCAGCCTCCATTTCCACATTTGTAAACATGGGCAAATAACAGTATCTTCTTCATGTAGGTGTGAGGTGTGATGAGACAGTACATTTAAGGGCTTAGCATAGAGCAGGCACAAAGTAAATGCTCATCATTACTGTATTTTTCCCGATATTTTCTGACTTCCCCATTATCAACCAGTGACCCTGCTTCTTCTCTTTCAGGTAGGAGGTGTGCAGTCTTTGGGGGGAACAGGTGCACTTCGAATCGGAGCCGAGTTCTTAGCGCGATGGTACAATGGAACAAACAACAAGGACACGCCCATCTATGTATCCTCACCAACCTGGGGTGAGTTCTTTAGGTGTATTAAGAGGAGAAACAAAGAAACTAGGGGCAGTTATCCTCATGATTCTCACTGTTTACCCAGAAAATGTAATCCAGCCCTGGATCAACTGACATTTAAGAATGGCTTCAGCAGTGGATTTTGGCAGGACACGCGTAATATGATGCTTAAATTCACATTAGGAATACTTTTTCCCAAGACTCTTGGTAGACTTATGTTTTCATGTGTGTTAAAACTTCCCAGAGGAGGCATAGAATGTAGATATATAAGGACCATTAGGATATAAGTTTAGCATGAAGAAGCCTGGTTGAATTTGTTTTTGGTTATAACCATTCTTAACTCCTCACCTTGATGTCACCCAGTGGACATTCCAGGGCCCTGGAAGTTGACCTGTGTCCTTTACAATTACACCTCCTGTGATTATAAAACCATTTACATTTTACCCCTTTGCTTGCAGAGAATCATAATGCTGTGTTTACTGCCGCTGGATTTAAAGACATTCGGTCCTATCACTATTGGGATGCAACGAAGAGAGGACTTGACCTCCGGGGTTTCCTGAATGATCTGGAGGTGGGTGATGAGATGATAAAGTAAGCAGAACCATAGGGAGCAGGGAAGAGTTTTTGGATCAGTTGATAAGCAAGAGAGTCCTGCTTGTGTCCAAGCTGATGTAGCTTCCCTTTCCTCAGAATGCTCCTGAGTTCTCCATCTTTGTCCTCCATGCCTGTGCACACAACCCAACTGGAACAGACCCAACTCCAGAGCAGTGGAAGGAGATCGCCTCCGTCATGAAGGTAACTAACTGCCTTTCCAGAGCCTCTCTTAACAAGTAGTCTGTATTAACATTGAATGTGTACAGAAGCCATGCCTATTTACTGGAGAATATGTAAGTGGAGAAAAGCCTGAAGAAGAAAATAAATATTAACTGTAAATCCTGTTATCCAAAGGAAACCACTGTCAATATTTTGGTGCAGTATGTAAGGTGTTTTTTTTTTTTTTTAGTGTAGTTACACATATAAACCTATCTGTTTTACAAAGGCAGGATTATTTTGTCTAGACCATTTTATAACATACTTTGTCTTTGATTTGAACTCCCTTACATGTCATTAAATGTTTTGTAGCATTGTTTTCCATGCATGGACATGTCACATAGGGATTGACTAAATTGGTTGATGGACATTAAGATCTCAGGTTTCTTGCTCTTATGAACAATTATGTAATAAATCTCCATTGTGTTATTTCTTTGGGGTAACTTTCTAGATTGGAATTTCTAGTTTAAAGTGTACATATGTTCTTTATTAAGGTGTTTAAAAAATACTCACTGGGAAACTTATATGACTGGCAGCATGGGGATATACTAGTGAACAAAGCTGCCCTCAAAGAGCATACACAGCCTGTTTGGGGAAACAGCCACGTGAGACAGTTTTGTTGGTGGGGTTATAGAGAGGCACATAGCCCAGACTTTGGGAAGTATGTGTGTGTGGGGGCGTGGGGGAAGAAGGGGACGGGGAAGGGTGGTAATGGCGGAAAAACCTTCCTG
>NW_005871114.1:412941-427604 GCF_000147115.1 Myotis lucifugus
CCCGTTTAAGGAAGTGAAAGTAATTCCTGGCCTAGATTCCAAGGGCTTTGGGGGAATGTGAGTCATGAGGCTAGAGAGGTAAATGGGGACCGGAGCCTGTGCTGCAGCCCTGACTTCATTCTGAGGGCAATGAGGAGCCATGAAAACCTTTGATGTCATGGAGTGACATGATCTGTTGTGCATTGTCTTCAAGTCACCGTGGCTACATGGCAGGGAATGGATCAGAGGGAGTCCAGATTAGACAGGCTGGGAGAGTAGTTAGGGGGCTATTGTTATAATCCAGGTAGGAGCTGATGGGGACCTGAGTGAAGTAGATGGCAGTGACAGGTGTGAAAGGATTCTAGAGCTCCCAGGAGACAGGAGTGATAGGACTGGGAGGGTGATTGGATGTGAGGGATGAGTTGCAGAGGCAGGACAGGAAGATGCACCTTAGCCACTGGCTTGGATGGTTGGGATCAGGGAGGTGGTGCCCACATAGAGAGTGAGCCCAGAGGAGGAGCAAGTTCAGTGTGGGGAGCCCTTTGAGGAGACTGGAGTGATAAGAATAGAGAGTATGCAGTGTACTTGTCCAGTAGAGTAGCCCTGAAGTTATGAAGAGGCCCTGGGGATACCAAGCTGACATTTGACTAAGCTTATCACACCAGGAATTCATGGGAAAGAATCTGCCAATGTAGGTCAGACACTGCCTCCATGCCTCCATCCCTAAGCCCTGTTGGCAAGGCGGCATCATGATGCTCTGGGGCGATACACTTAAAAAAACAAGGTTTACCGAAATTGTTAGATTTAGGGGTTGGTGTTTATCTGAACAGAGAAATAGAGATGTAAAGTGGTGATTGGATGCAGAAAAGAGAGAGAGAGGAGAAATGGACAGTTTTAGAAATTCCTTCCAGAAACAGTTGGGGATGAAAAGCCAGTGTCTGAGGTTGGTTCCTGAAGGATGTCCTGCCTGACTCACTTTCCTTCCTCGCAGCGCCGGTTTCTGTTTCCCTTCTTTGACTCAGCCTATCAGGGCTTCGCATCTGGAAACCTAGAGAAAGATGCCTGGGCCATTCGCTATTTTGTGTCTGAAGGATTCGAGCTCTTCTGTGCCCAGTCCTTCTCCAAAAACTTTGGGCTCTACAGTGAGTGCTCTCCTGAGTTGCAGCCCCACCCTCCACCCCTGCCCCCATCAGGGCCACCAAGGCTAATTCCTGTCTCTGTCTCCAGATGAGCGTGTGGGGAATCTGACCGTGGTTGCGAAAGAACCTGATAGCATGCAGCGGGTCCTTTCCCAGATGGAGAAGATTGTGCGAATCACTTGGTCCAATCCCCCTGCTCAGGGAGCACGGATCGTGGCCACTACCCTCTCTAACCCCGACCTCTTTAAGGAATGGTAAGGGACTCACAACCTGATGGGCAAGGGGTTGCAGAACAGTAAGTGCCCCATTACATTTAACTGTCTCTTCCTCTTATTTTAGCGGAGGCAAGACATCATTACTTCAGCCTCTTTGAATCTCAGATATTTCTATGAAATAGGGCTGCCACCTACTCTCATGTGCATAACACAACACTCGTGCCTCACAAGCACTGGGAACATAGGAAGGGACACTCAAATAAACGCAAGTTTCCCCCACTCTCCCACCATCTAGGCTTTGTCCCCTTCAAGTGGGGAAACAGGAAGGAATTCCTGATAGGATAGAATATCCAACTTCAAGTTAGTGTGACAATTTGGGGGCTCTTCATTCTTAACGTTACATATATTTTATCTTATTTGAAACAGTAATTTTTATATAGTAGCTAAATCTGCAATCTCTATTTAATGAGTCCTGATAAAATATATCATTCTGTCTAGATCAGCACCTAGGTGAAGTCTGAGTTAAAACATAGGTGGTATTACAGCTATTATACCCAAGACTAGAACTGAGCTCCATCAGTGAATATATTCCATTCCTTCTGCCTGGTAACTGTATCTCTTTGGCCTGTATATCCCCCATCCAGGCACCCACATACCATAATAGGCAGGTGGTAGTCCCATTTTCAGCTTATAGATTGAATTGTGATTTTTAAACACCTGTGTTTTCATGTATTATCTCTCCGATCTGTATTGGTATTTATGTTACTGTCCACTCAGGAAAGGTAATGTGAAGACAATGGCTGACCGGATTCTGACCATGAGATCTGAACTCAGGGCACGATTAGAGGCCCTCAAGACCCCTGGAACCTGGAACCACATCACTGAGCAAATTGGAATGTTCAGCTTCACAGGGTTGAACAGTAAGTGCTCCCCACCCCCCAAATGCTCACTATTGGAACCAGCACTCCTCTCAGTCAGTGTCCTTGGACTTGGCTCCATTAGCTGTTGCCTAATTGGTCATCGAGAACTTTAGACCAGAACAAGTTAGGTTTTCTCAGTGTGTCCCATCCATCTCTTGAACTCCCTGGGTCTCAGAAGAGCATGATTGTGGTCTGTCCTGCGTCCCATAACGAAGATATTTTCATTTTTGTTGCCAGGGAAGTGGCTCAGAGCCAGCTGGGATGTAACAGGGTTTATGGCTTGGAGCCTTGATTTATGAAAAGTCTGTTATAAATGCTTAGGTACCCTTTGGCTCTTCCTTAGTCCTAAATATGAATATTACATATGATTATTCAGGGACCTAATTTTTTTTTTTTACTTTTTTTTTTTTTTTTTTTACTTTTTTTAGAGAGGAAGGGAGTGAGAGAGGTAGAAAGAAACATTGATGTGAGAAACATCAGTCAGTTGCCTCCTGTATGTGCCTTGACTGGGTATTGAACCTGCAATCTTTTGGTGCAGGCTAACCCCCCAGCCAACTGAGCCACCTGGCTGGGCAGGGACATAATTTCTTAACCGGTCTTTCCTAGTCTCTTAAGCATTGCCCTCAAAAAAGAGGTTAGCAAGTTACCTTTCCATTTCATAAATAAAAACTTAGATTGGTAGTTGGAATTAAAAGATGATTGAATGTCCAGTGGGTAGCCTTGAATGATCTTGGTCAGCCGTCAGTAGGGCCTATTCGCAATTGGCTGTCCCTTCCAGTGATAGAGGGATCATTCATTTAGTAAGTTATTCCTGAGCACCCACTGGCCAGGCCATATGTTGCAGACATGGCCACTCACCTGCATGTGCTTGGCTTGGTAGTAATTAGGACATCAAAGGTCCTGGAAGTTACTATAAACCAGGGCCACCAGAATGCCATCTCTCTCTTTCTCTCTCTCTCTCCCTCTTCCTAAATCAATTTTTAAAAAGATGAACTGAGTTAATATAAAGTGCTTAGAACACTGGCTGGCACAGGGTTTGCTCCTTTGATTATTATGATTTTGTTACCATCTTAGTTTGGGCTGCTATAACAAAATACAGACTGGGTGGCTTAAACAACAGAAATGTATTTCTCACAGCTCTGGAGGCTGGGAAGTCTGAGGTCAGGGTGCCAGCATGGTCAGGGCCTGGTGGGGGTTCTCTGCTTGGCCTGCTGGTGGCTGTGTTCTTGCTTCATGCTCACATAATGGTGAGAGAGCACGCTCTCTTTAGTCTCTCATGAGGGCACTACTCCCATTATGGGGCTCCACCCTCATGGCCTCATCGAACCTAATCACCTGCCAAAGGCTCCACCTCCCAATACCATCACATTGGGGTTAGGGTTTCCACCTGCATTTTGGAGTGACACAAACATTCAATCCATAACAATTATTATCCCATTCCCTCAAATGATGGTGTCTTAAGGGTATAAACTAGACAACAATCAGTTGAAATTCTCTCATGGCCTTGCAACAAAGCAAAAAAGCTCTAGAGAGCCCTAACCGGTTTGGCTCAGCGGATAGAGCGACGGCCTGCAGACTGAAAGTCCCAGGTTCGATTCCGGTCAAGGGCATGTACCTTGGTTGCAGGCACATTCCCAGTGGGGGGTGTGCAGGAGGCAGCTGATCGATGTTTCTCTCTCATCGATGTTTCTAACTTTCTATCCCTCTCCCTTCCTCTCTGTAAAAAATCAATAAAATATATTTAAAAAAAAAAAGCTCTAGAGATTGTGGCATATAGGAAGTACAGGCAGTCCCTACCTGCTCTATCCATGAGAAGTTCTGCAAACACATGGGAAAGTGCTCCTGTTTATGTTTGAATGAGAGAGCTAAGACATGTCAGATCAGAGAGGTGTCTGCAGGTTTCCAGCCCGTTGGTTCATGCACACAATATTTATCCAGCTCCTCTCATGCATGGGCCTTGTACAATGTACTGTGAAAATGAAATGTCCAAGGGAGGTTGCTTCTAGGTGCTCAGGGATAAGCAAATTCAGGTTAAGGAAGAGACAAAGGAAGCACTTCATAACCAGTTTTTCGTATCAATGGAATGTTCTGAAGTCTGGGGGTTGTTTCAGTTGGTAGCGTGTCCTGTGAATGGGATGTGCAAGGTTTGGTTGGGAGGTAGTCCCAGATTAAAATTCCCATGAGGAGGAGCGCTATTAAACTTCTTGGGGATTAGAAAGTCAGCTAATACGACTAGTTTTCAGAATCGATTGAGGATTTTTCCCTGTGTACAATTGGACAAAATAGCTCCTTTGGTTTTTCTTCTCTGTATTACGAGGCAAAGAAGGAAAACTAAAATTGTCATGGAGTTGCTGAGGCTTAAAGGATTCCTACTACTCTGATTCTATCTCTTTTTGTTTTCAACAGCCAAGCAAGTTGAATATCTGGTCAGTGAAAAGCACATCTATCTGCTGCCAAGTGGTCGGATCAACATGTGTGGCTTAACCACCAAAAACCTAGATTATGTGGCCACCTCCATCCATGAAGCAGTCACCAAAATCAAGTAAAGAGGTACCACTGAAACCAGCACCACCAAAGCGGCCCTCTGTCGAGTGTGTTCCCTGCCTGCACAAGTCTAGTTGTATACATCATGGATCAGACTATTGCAAGACCAAAAGGCTGCTCTGGTGAGGTTGGCCCCGCTTGAAGAGAACATCCCTTGAAAAGAGATGTGGGCCTGGGTTAGAGCCTTTCTGAAGGCCAGAGCAAATTAAGCTTCCTGTTTAAGAAGAATAAAACGGTACTTTGATCATGAGCTGTAGATATCTTGCTCCCTTGCTAGAAGCAAGAGTCTTGCCTGTGTCACTTGTGTGCTTCTATGTGTTGCTTGACTCTGTACAAAGTCTAGTCCCAAAGATCAAGTTGTCTGAAGAGCCATGTGTAATTGTGGGTGTTGGCTGTCAGTAAAACTCATCACCTCTACCCAGAGTGTCTGTGTCCCTGCTCTTTCTGCATGATTGTGTCCCTAGCCCTAAGCTTTAGTTCTTTAGGGCAGCCAAGGTGCAAAATATATTTACATCACATGCACACAGTTAACTAAAAGTTTCACAAACAGTATATACTCTTGCTACATGCAGTGCATTCTGATATTTTCTAGTCCATTCTATTCTGTTATGTTCCATTTCACTAAAGAAATAAAAGTGCTGATTGAGACTCTATGTAATTGATTTTGTATCCACCAATAGGTTGTAACCCATGGCTTAAAATGAATGCTATAGCCCTGGCCGGTTTGGCTCTCTGGATAGAGTGTCGGCCTGGGGACTGAAGGGTCCCAGGTTCGATTCCGGTCAAGGGCATGTACCTTGGTTGCAGGCATATCCCCAGTGGGGGGTGTGCAGGAGGCAGCTGATCAATGCTTCTCTCTCATCGATGTTTCTAACTCTCTATCCCTCTCCCTTCCTCTCTGTAAAAAATCAATAAAATATATATAAAAAAAAGAATGCTATAGAGCCAGTTTGGCTTAGTGGATAGTGGGTTTTCTTTCGGACTGAAGGGTCCCGGGTTCGATTCTGGTCACGGACACATGCCTGGTTGTGGGCTTGATCCCCAGTAGAGGGCATGCAGGAGGTAGTCAATGATTCTCTCTCATCGATGTTTCTCTCCCTCTTTCTTTCTGAAATCAATAAAAATATATATTAAAAAAAGAATGCTATAGAGGGATGTACTAGTTGCTAAAGAAAACCTAATGTGTTCTTGTAACAGGCTTACCATTGGTGAATGCTTTGCACCCCAGCTCTTTGCCAGTTTTCTGGACTTGTCCTTCAGAGGCCAGCTGTCTTATATCACTTAAGACCTTGGACTTCATGGATTCCTAGAAGGGTTGACATCACTCAGGGTGATTCTAGAACACAGCCCCACCCAATGCAGTGGAGCACCTCCTAGTCAATTAGAGCCACTTGAACATAGATCACATTTTCCAGAGAGTCCAAGGAACTCTCCCCATATAGTTCTGTAGAATTTGAGTCTTGAGTTTGAAAATATTGAAAGATAATTCTAGTTATTTTAACAGGATCTGCCCCTAATGTGCCTTTGAGTTGATATAAAATCCTACAGTCTTGAGGGCTGATTGGTGTCTTAGAAGTCATTAACTCCACCCTCTCTCAGAGCTATAGTCTCTGCCATATTGTCCCTGACCTGTTCATTTTTAACGGGGGCGGGGTGGGGGGGGGGTAGGGGGAGAGCGGCAGATTCTTTCACTACTTGGTGAAGCATCCCATTCTATTGATGGAGTACCTTAAAGAGATCATTTACCTTGATTCAGATTTTGGTCTTCATCTGTCCTACACCCCTGGTTCCCTTCCTTGCGTCCTTCAAACCACAAATACCAAGTCCACTGGCACTTCTAATTGATGACCTTACACATATTTGAAGTAGCAGTTGTTATTCCTAGTTTTTGCTTTTCCATGTGAAGCTCCTCCCTTCCCCCCAACCCAACTCTTTGTGTTCCTCCCAAGAAAGATCTTGAGCTTGGAAGGCACCCACCAGTGCCTCATGCATCACATGGGTTCCACAAATAATTATTGTCTTAGTGCTTCTTTCCTGTTCTCATTCACACTCTAGCTCAGGGGTGGGCAAACTTTTTGACTCGAGGGCCACAATGGGTTCTTAAACTGGACCGGAGGGCCGGAACAAAAGCATGGATGGCGTGTTTGTGTGAACTAATATAAATTCAAAGTAAACATCATTACATACAAGGGTACGGTCTTTTTTTTTTTAGTTTTATTAATTTCAAACAGGCCGGATCCGGCCCGCGGGCCGTAGTTTGCCCACGGCTGCTCTAGCTTCTCATTTGAGTTTTATTTCCATTTCTGGCATTTGTTTCTGCAAATTCTTACCTATCTGTCTTCCCAAAGTACAGCACTGGAGCCTTCCTGTAACCTCGACCGCAGCCTCACACCTGGCCTTCAGAGCCAAGCCTCTTCAGGCAGGTGGGCCCCGTGAGATAATCACAGGTGAGCTCCAGCCAACCTGCATCTCAAATGAAAACACTTCAGAACTCCCAGATTCAGGGCAAGGAAACTAGTCACATTCCAGGAAAGCATTTTCATTTTATTGAAAAATTATTTACAATTCATTAAGTCTTCATAAATGCTTTATTTTAAAATTAAAGTCTTTTTTTTTAAACTTTTTGTAACCTGAAGAAAATTGGGGAGGGTGGGGCTGGGGAATAGGAATGAGAGTGGTTACAGGCTCCTTAGGGATTCTGCAAAGGGATGGATGTAACACAACAGCAGTGGCCTGAGCCCTGTGGCCTAAGTGGTAATGCAAGAAGACTGCATAACAGTTCTTACTCTGCAACTCAGTCCCCTGGTTTGGGTCTGAGGCACCCAGCACAGGGCGGGGTGAGGGGGTGACACTTTGCTATTCCTACCAGGCAAGAGTAGGTGTTGGGGGCAGGTGGTAGCCTTGGAACTATCTAGAAGTCATGCACTACTGAGCCTCAGGCAGAGCCAGGCAAGGGATGTGAAGTCAGTAATACATTGCTAATACGCTGCTGGAAAAGGCATCACCAGCTGGAAAGTCTTTACTTCCACACGCCGTGGCCCTCCTGTCTGCAACACCTGCTCCGGTTCGGAGGGGAAGAGGGGATGAAGTTATGTGGGGTGTAGGCTGTACAACAGCCTAGGTTGTGCCAAGAATTTCTGAGGATTTCCACTTCTCGGTGGGTGCCAGCTCCCCCCATCAATTTCAAGGACACTTGCGAAGACCACTTACAATTAAAAATCTGTCTCAAACTGCCAGTGCTCACTTCACTCTGCATTGCAGAAACTGGGCTGAAAGCTCCACTTTCCGTTAAAATAGGTTTTAACCCTTTGTGGATCCAGGACCTTTGAGGATCTATGAAAGCTTTAGCCCTCTGGAAAACAGGCATAAGAACACAGATACTAAATTCCTAGTGTTAGGGGTTTCATAGACCCTATGAAGTCCAACAATGGACCCCCTGGGGGGATGGACCCCCAAGTTAAGAACCCCTGAGTTAAAGGTTCCTATGGATAAGCTGCAAATAACCCAGAGGAACCATCATGTGATTACTGATTGAATGGGTGTGGGGTAATAGGAGTAATGGCTGTGGAGGAAGGGGAGGTAAGCATGGTGCCCCACCCCAGGGAAAAGTTAGGGAATGGTTTGGAGATTCAGCAGGCAGCATTGGATCAGGGTGATAGATCAGAAAGGGACTTGGGGTCCCAAAGACCTTCACTTCCACATTTTCCCTAAGGCTGGCTCTGTGTCCCCATCAGAACTTTTTTATTCAAGTAGGTACGTGCAGTCATCCTGCCATCTGATGGTTATGCTTGGAATTGCATCTGCCCCCACATCCAAGTGAAATGGCAGAAATCTAATATGTTCTTGGAATAAAGTACACATGGCTAACTTGCTGGGGTGCAGTAAGGGGTAGGGGTGGGGGGAGTGGATGAGAAAGAGGAGTGACTCTTCAATGTTCCTGTGTAATGCACACTGAAGTCCCATGAGAGCTTGCATCCTTCTTGGCTGACGTGGGCACTCTTTGGTTTGTCATGGCTAAACTTGCTTCAATAGCTTAGAATTTTTCCATATATACACACACATATATATGGGAAAATATATATTTGCTTTGATTTGAACTTAAAACCTGAAGCTCCATCTCTGGCTCCCAACTGGGTCTCTCTGTTCCCGGTTCCTCCTCTTCCAGAGCAGATTTATTGATGGATTGGTAACTGCCGATTGGGAGCCAAAGCAGATGTGTCCCTGGGAAAATCAGTGACTTGAGGTTCCATCTGGCATTCTTTCCACTCCAGCTGAGACCCAGTTCCCAGGCTGCTGGAGCCCTTATCTAACAGGAAACTGGTCACCAACAGTTTTCTGTATTGTAATGTCATGCCCACATGGCTGAGTCCCGCTGCCCTGAAGTTCTGGAGGAATTCTTGGTGCATCTTCTGAACACACCGTCACGCTTGCTGCTCCAGCCTCCGCTGTGCCTGTCTGTGGCACCTTCTGAGCTAAGCTACGCATGAAATATGGCATCGGGGGATCTCAAAGAACAAAAAGGGCATTAGGGGTCCCAGAGTGGTATTGTCAGCCTGGAGTCATGTCTTCTCCAGTCCCAGGCTGTGCTGTGGACGAGGCCATTTCTAGCATGTTCCACTCGAGGCACCTCCTTCCATCTTGGCCACCGCAGGCTGAGTCCAACTGGAGGCGATGAGGGAAAGTCTGCCAAACTGACAGTTAGGGGTGAAGAGGTGGTGAGGGAAGCAGAATGCTCTGTCACCTGTGGGAGGCCTTGGGGAGAAGCAGATGACAGGAGGGTGGGTTCTCCCCCAAAGCTCTGGAATGTCACACACCCAGCAAAAGTTGTCTGCCCATCATGTGATGAGAGGTGTTAAATTGGAGTTCTCCTCAGAGGCTCTCTCTCCATCAGGTGACCTCTTCCTTTTTCGACCACCTGAAAAACACAGTTTGTAAGGATCAATCTGTAGGACTCAGAGGACATTCATACTCTCTTGGTGGTCCAAGCTCTCTTTCAAAATAGAAGCAGAAATGGAGACAGTTTGGCAGGAAGCAATCTGCATTGTAACCTGCTGCTGCTATCAGCATATTAACATTTTTCAAGAAATATATTTTTATTGATTTCAGAGATGAAGGGAGAGAGAGATAGAAATATCAATGATGAGAGAATCATTGATTGGCTGCCTCCTGCAAGCCCCACACTAGGGATCGGGCCCACAACCCAGGCATATGTCCTGACCAGGAATCGAACCGTGACCTCCTGTCCTGGTTCATAGTCAACCATTGAGCCACACCAGCCAGGCAGCATATTTACATCTTGAAGGACGAGGATGCACCTTTCCCCTGAGATGACAGCTCTACAAAGCCACAAACCCAGGCTAGTGCCAATGGAATGGAGATTTCCGGGAGGGAACTGAGTAAGGCCCATGTAATGCCTCGTGATCATGCCTTTCCCATCCTCTGATCCCCAATGATCAAGGATGCAGTAACAGCCCAGGGCCTATGATGGATTCCCCCGGCTGTACCTCACTAGGGTTCCCAAAAGGAGTCACTGGTTCCTCCTCCACGAGGAAGAGCCTAACATGCTTTTCCTACTACCCAGCTGGTAGGTGGCTTTCGTCTGGGTGAGGAGATACTCACTCAAGGTTCTCAGCAGCCTCTTGCCCATGGTTTCCTCAAAGTCACTACTGCAGGGACTGGTCTCTGTATCCAGGTTGATATTACAACATTCACTATCTGATGCTGAAAGGAAAGAAGGACGAACACAAGTGTTTCCAACGTGCACACCTAGGGACCGAGGTGGGATGATTCTGGCTGACATTTCTTAGCAGGTGAGAGTGCAGCACCAGTGCTAAGGCAGCAGTGGCTCCAACAAGGGAGGGATGCCCAGAGAGCCTTTAGCAAGGGGCACTTTAGTGCCACAAAAGGAACAAAGAGACAGAGAACAAGAGTGTGAATTAACTACTCGAACCCTGTTTGGCAGGAGAGAGAAGGGAACAAGATGTTCTCTACTCAGCATTTTTTGCCAGACAAAAAGCACATTTGAGGACAGGTGGTGATGTGTCCTTCTTCTATTTGTACAGATCCTGGAAAACCACAGGGCTCAATAACAATTAAGCACATGCCAGGTCTTCTCCCACTGAACCCGGTGAGAATTCAGAAAGCCCCAGAATCTCAGAGCCAGGAAGGAGCCCAGCTCTTAGTGCCAATGCAGGAAGAACCTAACCTGGGAGGCAAAATGATGTGCTGGAAATGGCCCTGCACCCTGAGCCAGGAGGCTGAGTCCGCTTCTAATGCAGCATACCGATGGGGCAAGTCATCTCCCTTCTCCAGGTCTCAGGGTCCTCATGTGCCATAGAGGAGGATGGGTTAGATAATCTCCAAAGATTCCCATCTCCTCCATGCTTATTCTTTTGATACAATTTCTTGGTACATGTTTTAGCTACTAAATTCAGTGTGGGTGGGAGAAAAAGAGCATCAGTCCTAAATTTAGGTCCTGGAACAGTAATTATGTATGTCCCAGATTTTCTGCGTTAGCTACAAGTTCAAACATATCTCAGGCAAGCATATCTTAGGCAAGAACAGAAGGACCTTAGGACTGCTGGGACGCTGGGAGCTCGGAGCAACACCACCATCAAGACAGAGGCCTCCAGTGTCTCAGAGGGAGGTGATACGGTCTCAGACTTCAGGACAGCTCCTACCGATTACGTCTGGTCCCTGGGCCTCAAAGGAAGGGAAGAGCCCTGCCAATGAGAGTGACGGCTGACTTCAATGTCCTAATCTGTAAAGTAGGCCTAACAATAACGATGCACTCTTTAGAGAGCATGGCACCAAGCACTGGAAGGTACCCTCTGTATGTGTTAGCTCATCGACGCTCAAAGCTACTTTATGAGCTAGTTACTGCGATTTGTATCTATTAGCGTAAGGAAATGTACCTATTAAGACAAGAAAACCGAATCTTCAGATAAAGTAACTTGCCCCAAATTGCATAGCTCCTAAGTCAGTGGTTCTCAACCTTGGCTGCACATTAGAATCACCTGGGAATCTTTTTAAAATCCTGATTTCTGGGCCTCATCCTCCGGAAATTCTGTTTCTTTGTTACTAATGATGAGGCCCAGAAATCAGGATTTTAAAAAGATTCCCAGGTGATTCTAATGTGCAGCCAAGGTTGAAAACCACTGTCCTAAGTGAAGGAGCCAGGCTCTGAACCCAGGTGGAAGCCTAGTTCCTAACACACTGTCTTCCAGGGTCTGATGCACGGTAGCTGCCCAGTAGATGCTAGGAGGCGTAGGAGGCGGGACATTTTACACGGGGGCTGGGATCCCAGGCTCCCCTCACCCAGTGCCCTATGGTGAAGACCCCCCTGGCTCCTGGGGCCCAGTTTCCCTCCCGGACCTGCTCTTGTGGGAATGGCTGCAGGAGACACCGAGAGCTGCTGTGTGCTGTGCTCCTGGAAGTCTGTCATATCCTCCTGGGTGAAGCCCATCTCCTCCATCCTCAGGTACACGACCTCGCCGGGGCTTCTCAGCCCATCGGAGCGGCTGCCTGGGGAGAACAGCACGTGTGTCACCTCTCTGCTTTGGAGAAGACCCGGGCTCCATGAGGACAAGATGGCAGCTCGGGGCAGCCATGAGGAGGAAGGCAGGACTGCCCTCAGCTCAAGGCAGCCGGCCCGTCCGCCTGACTGACTTACATGGCAGGCTGTTCCTGTTGTTTAGGAGGATGACAGCAGGGTCATCCTTGGGGGTCTGGGGTGTGCCCCGGGTCGTGGGGGCCTTGGTGGAGTCTCCGTCAGTGAAGGCCTCCATGTCGGGGGACTGGGGTGAGTTGTCCATGTGGCAGGCGGTGAGCGCATTCTGGTACTGCTGCCGTGTGATCTGGGAGGAAGAGGCAGAGAGGGGCAGAAGCTCAGGAGACGCTGGGCAGAGCCTTCCATAGATGTGGCCCAAGCTCAGACGCAGCCTCACCTGAGTGCTTTGGAACCCAGGCCTCCGTGACCTGGGATCCATGAACTAGGGGCCTTATCCAAGCTGTACCAGGCAAGGGGTTGAAGACAATGAGAGGACCCTTTGTTTGTTTGCCACCAGAGTTCTCACTGTCATTTTTATTTGCTCTGGACTCTTGTTTTGTTTTTTATTTTTTAAAATTTAAATTCTTTATTGTTTAAAGTATTAAATATGTCTCCTCCCCCACCCCATTGAGCTCTCCCCAGCCACTCCCACCCCCCAGCACATGCCCTCACTCCCCTACTGTCTGTTTCTATTGGTTATGCTTATATCTTTGTTTTTTTCTAAAAAGATTTTTTTATTGACTTTTAGAGAGAGAGGAAGGGAGAAGGAAAGAGAGAGAGAGAAACATTGATATGAGAGTGAAACATTAATCGGCTTCCCTCTACATGCCCCCAACTGGGGATTAAGCCAAGCAACCTAGGCATGTGCCCTGACCGGGAATTGAACTGGCAACCTTTCACTGCATGGAACAATGCCCAACCAATTGAGTACTGGCTCTGGACTCTTAGAGTGCACCTGGAGGAGCTAAGTCTTTACTTGAGACCCTGGAGAGGAGAGAGGGTATCTTCAGTTAGCAGGGTGGTTGCCCACAGAGAGGTTTAAAACACAGGTATGGAAAGCGGTTACAGCATTTGGACAAGTTCAAGCCTGGGACTAGTGAGAGGGCATGATCCTCTCGTGGCAAAAGCCACGTGCAAGTCCCAGCACAATTATAGCCGAAGGCTATAGTTGTAAGCTTGAACCTATGGTCCAAACCTGTGGTCCCACGTGGCTAAGTGATATAGGCTATGGGAGGTGCAGCAAGTAAACAAAGCTTAAGCAGGTGCATGTAATTGAGTAGATTTGAAACCCACGAGAACGAGAACGTTGTAACCATGCCCTTACTTTGCCTCGTGGAAACTGGTTATAAAATAAAGACTCGGCTTGCAGGCCGTGGCACTGTCGCTAGCTCTCCATCAGAGAGGGCAGCGTCCCACCCAGACCCAGCTTTCTTCTGTTGTCTGTGTTTCCTCAATCCTTCACCGCCTCCTCTCAGGCTCACTGAACCTGGCTGTGCAGGCGCGGCACACACAGGCTTATACTATTGCCAAGAGTCCTCTTCCTAAGGGTCAGTCGGTGGGGACTTGGCAAGAACGAGACCCCCAGCTTGTGTCAAAGGCTGAAATAAGAAACCTCCATGTGAAGAACATCAACTCTGGCAAAACTGCAGATGAAGCCAATATGTGTGTGTGTTTTGAAGCCTTCTGTAGTTCTATCCTTCAAGAAATTATTGCCAGAAAGCAGCTCCTTTCTCTAGGTGAATTATGATGGGAACTTAAAGAGCCACTGTTTCTGCTTTTTTGCTTTTATGACCAGGAAGCTCACAGATAAATTTCTATTTACTTTCAGTATCAAACTCATTCCTGATAGCTTTTTTACCAAAGTGGTTTACAGTCTCTTTTCAACTTCTAACTTAAAACATAATTGAAGTATTTACTTATTGAAATCATATAATATATACTACTGGAAGTGCTGTAAATATCCTAAAGAGATGGAACTAGAGATTAGGTTTTCAGACGTTGGTGAAAGCTCTAGTGCTAATGTTACCCAGAAGGGCGTGCTTTTGCAGGTAGAGGTTGGGATATGAGGACGGAACCTTCTATCCACACTGAGTGGCCAGATTATTATGACCACCTGACGTTTGTAGGCAAATTAGCTATAATTTCACGCTGAAGTTGCTAGAGGGCCAGACCATTATAAATAGGGAAGCAGGTTGTTTACCACGACAGTAGAGTGATATTTTTTTTCTGAAGATATGGGTAAACAACGCGATTTAACAGCCTTTGAACGTGGGATGGATATATATATATATATATATATATATATATATACACACTA
>NW_005871114.1:427704-527424 GCF_000147115.1 Myotis lucifugus
GCTATCACCTTTGCTGTCCATAATGACTGTATGGGGTGGGCGCGAGAGGTCTCCTACGGCCTATATTACGAGTAAGGAAGTGAGGTCTAGGAAGGTTGAAGCACTTGCCCAAGGTTTGAGAGTTAGCAGGCCTTCAGCGTCCTAGCCAGAAGTTCACCTTTAACCAGTGTGATGTCTCCTATCATTTTATAACTTTCATCCCTCAAAACACGATCCTGCAATTTAGGGATTCTGCCACCAGATGGTGATGAGGCATCTTGGTTGCAGTCACACGAGTCAGATTATGTCATTAGCCAAATATCCTTAGTTTAATAATGACATTTACAAAACACATTTTTTTTTAAAAAACAAGCATAAGGATTCTTTGATATCTTCATAGCTTATTAACCACTATTAATCACAGCTTTAATATCTTTCCCAGATAATCTAGGCAGATTTTCTATCTAATATTGTAACATATTATGAAGTCAGTTTACTCCTGGACTTTATAACCAGTTCTGGAACTTCATTCTATCTGGACATGGAAAGCCCTCACAAACTGCCCGCAGCCAGTCACAGGGGCTTCCACCAATAAAAACACCCATTTTGTACAAACTTCTGTCTAGGTTCCTCAAAAACTCTCTTTATGTTAAAAAAAAAGGGGGGGGGGTGGGAGAGGTCAGTAAAAGAGAGCCTACATCATGGTCCTAACTAGTCCATTAAATCAGGAGGAGGAGATTTTTAACTTTAGTCTAAAGCAGTGGTTCTCAACCTTCTGGCCCTTTAAACATAGTTCCTCATGCTGTGACCCAACCATAAAATTATTTTCGTTGCTACTTCATAACTGTAATGTTGCTACTGTTATGAATCGTAATGTAAATATCTGATATGCAGGATGGTCTTTTTTTTTTTTAAATATATTTTATTGATTTTTTACAGACATCATGGTCCTAACTAGTCCATTAAATCAGGAGGAGGGGATTTTTAACTTTAGTCTAAAGCAGTGGTTCTCAACCTTCTGGCCCTTTAAATACACTTCCTCATGTTGTGACCCAACCATAAAATTATTTTCGTTGCTACCTCATAACTGTCCTCTATCCACTGAGCCAAACCGGTTCCGGCTGCAGGATGGTCTTAGGCGACCCCTGTGAAAGGGTCATTCGACCCCCAAAGGGGTCGCGACCCACAGGTTGAGAACCACTGGTCTAAAGCATCATCTTAACTTACATTAAAAAACAAAACAAAAGAGAAACGAACACCAACATAAAACAAAAGCTGTGTTAAGTTTGAATTCTCAAATTCCTTGTATAGAACCAACCATTCCAATCAGAGGTTTTCATTTGTTAACCAGGAAGGGGGCTCTCACCAGACACCGGATCCGACCACACCCAGAACTTGGACGCCTAGCCGCCAGAACTGTGAGAAGTAAGTGTTTGTTGTGTAAGCCACCCAGTCTATGGTAATTTGTTAGAGCACCCCGAGTGAACTAAGACAAATGGAAAGACCTGAGAAACAAACCTAACAAAAATTCCCTGTTCAAAGAGAATCCAAAGGCCTTACTCTGGCCTAAAATGCCAGGTGACATTGCTGCTAATGCTCCAGTCTCATATCACACTAGCCTCTGCCTTTGCGCTCAGACCCTGGAACCCCCAGCTCCTTCCTGCCTGCTGTTTCTGTCTTGAACATTCTCCCCACCTTCCCTTTCAGGTCTCAGCAAAAATGTCCCTTGCTTGGCCTGCTCTGACAACCATTTCTAAAGCAGCCTGTATATTTCCTTCATCGTCGTTATCACTACCTGGAAATTACCTAGGTTTTATCTATGTGGTTACCTGTTAATCATCTTTCTTCCCCTGGGACAGTGATGGCGAACCTTTTGAGCTCGGCGTGTCAGCATTTTGAAAAACCCTAACTTAACTCTGGTGCCGTGTCACATATAGAAATTTTTTTATATTTGCAACCATAGTAAAACAAAGACTTATATTTTTGATATTTATTTTATAGATTTAAATGCCATTTAACAAAGAAAAATCAACCAAAAAAATGAGTTCGCGTGTCACCTCTGACATGCGTGTCATAGGTTTGCCATCACTGCCCTAGGAGCATGGAAGGTACAGAAAGGCAGGAGCTTGCTGTCTTGTTCGCTCCCGTAACTCACCAATGCCTGGACAGAGCCAAGCACAGTGCAGACATTCAGTAAATATTTGAACCACTTACTCTATTGTGACTTCCCATTTCTTTTTCCACAAGTCATGTGGCCAGTACTACCAACCATAAGAGTTAGCATATTAGAATTTCTCTTCTCCCATTTTTTCCTACCTCCACTTCTGAGGAAGGTCTGCAATGAGAGGGCTTCAGGGCTGGAAGCTATAGGGACAAGAGTCATGGGCTCTGGCTTTCTAAGGTTTAACCTCATCGTCACATTATCTTGGATCATAGGGGAATGGGATGCATATCCTGACCCCCCAGCCACCTCTGCCGGCAGGATCGAGGGGACGGTCCACCCGGGGGAGTTACCTTTACAAACTGCACGTCGCTGAGGATGTGGACTGAGTAGTCAGGAGTGTAGAGGTTGTTGCTACTGCACAGCTGGGTGTTGCTGCCCCCAAAGTCACTGCGCTCACGGTTGGGAGACTCGGAGCGGTTCAACCCGCTACAGCGTGAAGGGGAGCGGTTTACTGCAGATGATGAGGGAGGGGGAGGGAGAAAAGGCAAGGAGGGGTGGGTGTGGAGAAAGGAGAGGGGACCAGAAAGAGGGAGAAGAAGAGAGAGAGGTGTTGTTTATTGAGGTCCTGCAGGACTTTAAGACAATGGCTACACTGGGTGGTGAAACCAGGCCCTCACCCCTCCCACCAGAGCCCAGAAAAATGCCCAGCTGCCCACTGATGTTTATTCCTTCGAGGAGCAAACACCTAGGACAGGAACTCATGGCTCCACTCTGCTCAGGCTCCTCCTGCTCCCCAAGACCTCAGCCAGGGTTGAGTGCCATGGAGGAAAAGGGGGCTCTGAAAGAAAGCTGATGGAAAGTAACCTCACGGGTTGATCTGATCATAAATTTCTAACTGGACAGTCATGCTCCAGGCCTACAAAAAGGTTTAAGCAAGCCCTTGTGCAATGAGGTTCACACACCTTTGAAATGCCAGGGTAACCCTCTTTCTCAGACCCTTTGGGGAGGTAACCACCCTCAAGGGAGCACATACTCTTGTAACTTTCCTCTGTGCCTTGCTTTCTCCCACCTCCAGGTAACTGACCTTACATTCCCTCCTTAATTCCAAATGTATCCGAGGAACAGCAAAGCTGTCATTCTCTGGGGCATTGTGAGATCCTGCTCCCTGGCATGTTGTCAGTTTGGCTCATAAAAATGCCTACAGGTTTGGATGTTCTCACATTGACAGTGCAGATGAGGCCCAATTGTGAGCATGGTTAGCTACCCCAGCCCACGAGACCTTCTACTAGATTGAGTTGCTTTAGATAAACTCCATTCACAAACCTTATTTTAGAAAGGCCAAGATTTGCCCTCAAAACCATCTGCCACAGCACCGATAACCAATCCTCACTGCACTGATGCACTGCAGTGGGGATGACTCAGGTCTGCCCCAACAATGGCTGGGCCTGGGACAAGTGGAGGCCCACAGACCACAAGGCATATATTTAAATCACACTAATAAACTGTTAAAATAGGTTCTATCGTTGTCCTCAACAACCTGGAAGGCCAGGTCCGACTCCTTAGAGTTTTGTGCCAGAAAATAGGGTTGTATGAGGAGGACCAATCCCCGGCACCCTTTTGGAATGGGGAATTCTGGGATTTTGGTATCTGAAATGTGGTCTAGAACAGTGGTCGGCAAACCGCGGCTCGTGAGCCACATGCGGCTCTTTGGCCCCTTGAGTGTGGCTCTTCCACAAAATACCATGTGCGGGCACGCACGTACAGTGCGATTGAAACTTTGTGGCCCATGCGCAGGAGTCGGTTTTCGGCCTGGGCAAGTCTATTTTGAAGAAGTGGCGTTAGAAGAAGTGGGGGGTGTCGGTCTGTCGGTTGGGCAACGGGAGATGCGGTGCAGGCGGGCCGAGGGATACGCAGCAAGTGGGGGGGCGGGGGTCGCGCGCGCGCAATTCATGCATGAGTTGAGGATGGGAGAATTGGAAGGGGTCGACCTCAGCGAACGTACATCAATCAAATTGAGGACGTTTTTAGCAAAGGCCAGCTTAGGAGTACCCTAATTAAGTTAATAACAATGTACCTACCTATATAGTTTAAGTTTAAAAAATTTGGCTCTCAAAAGAAATTTCAATCGTTGTACTATTGATATTTGGCTCTGTTGACTAATGAGTTTGCCGACCACTGGTCTAGAAGGAAGAACACAGGTTCTAGGTGGGCACATCCCTTTGGCCCTGCAAATTCCTCACCCCACAGAGAGGGCCAGGACTTAGGAGGACCAAAGTGGGGCCCTCTAGTATGGGGCTAGGTCAGGGCACCCTCTAGGGCCCAGCGGTTCTCAACCTGTGGGTCGTGAACAATGAAAATACATCCTGCATATCAGATATTTACATTACGATTCAGAACAGTAGCAAAATTACAGTTATGAAGTAGCAACGAAAATAATTTAATGGTTGGGGGTCACCACAACATGAGGAACTGTATTAAAGGGTCACGGCATTAGGAAGGTTGAGAACCACTGCCTAGGCCTAATGAGGGTGGGGAAGGAATAAGGCCTCCTGAATGTTCAGTTTTTTTTCTTTTCTATTTTCAAGAACCGCCTCTTCGGAAAGTTCAATTAAGACTCTGTAACTTGGTTTCAAAATGAACTATGTGAATTACCCTCCCCAGGATTAATAGGAGAGAGGTTCTGAAGGTGACGCTAGCTTTATCTTAACCTGGGCATAAGACCCTTCCACCCCTCTGCTTCCCAACTGATGCTACAATGCATTTCTTCTAAAAAAAAAGAGGAACAGGAGCCCTCAGCTTCTTATAACACAGACTTAGTGCAGGGGTTCAAATGAAGAGTCTGATCATTCAGAGGTTCTGCTCCTTTTTCTTTCAGGGTAGAACTTCAGGAATTTAATTCTGTCTCTTGAGATAATGTTGCCATCAATTAAAATATCCTATTAGCATCTATTTGGAGTGAGTCCTGAAGTATTGATGATCTGGTCAGCTGCCAAGCTATTATTGTTGTCTGGAAAACTGTGTTTCAGAAAGATTAAACCAACAATAGGTTGAGTAATTTTCTCATTGAAACCATAATATTCACTGCCTTGATAGGATTGTAGAATTAAGGATTTCACTTGTCTTCCCCATCTCAGTAAATGTCATTCACATATACTGCTATTTAAATCAGAAACCTGGGAGTCCACCTGACTCCTGCTACTCCACCAGCCCCACATCAAGTCCTCTTATCTCCACCTCCGACATTATAAGCCCATCTGCCTCTCTGACTCTACTCAAGTCGGAGTTATCATCACTCTCATCTGGCCCACAGTCTGGTCTCCCCACTTATAATCTTATTTATAATCAGTTCTCACCTCAGCGGCCAGAAGCACATTTTAAAGACACAAATCAGTTTCCTATTGAATCTGAATAAAATCCACACTCTTTGCTGGGACCCTTAAGCCCCACCATGACCTGACCTCTGCTCTTCTGTTGGATCTCATCTTGGGATTCCCTTCCCCTCCCCTGCTTGCTCTGCTCTACTGGCCGCCTTGGGGATCCTCAATCATGCAAGCATCTCCCACCTCAGTCGATACTATTTCCTCTGCTCCCCCCTCTCCTCTTATCCCACCTCCTACCCACCCAGCCTTCAGCGCCCCAGCCCCACATTCCCATACTCACCCCTTCCCCCAACCACTCTCACTTCTCAGTCATTAGGTCTCAGTTGAAACACCACCTTCTCTGAAGTCCTGGTCTGGCTGCCCCAAGAAGATTCCTCTACTTTCCTCTATCACTGCCCTCTGTTCATTCCTTCAAGGCATTTTCACAGGTTTTAATTGTCCACCCAATTTAACTAAATTCCATGAGGGCAGTGACCTTGTCTTTTCTGGTTATCATTGTACACCCAGTACCTAGCACAGTGCATGGCCTAGAGTAGGTGCTCAATAAAAATGTGCAGAATGAATGAATCAGCACGTATGAGTCCCTTAAGGAACTTTTAAGTTTAAAATCTAAATTTTATTTTAAAAAAGGTTTCAGAGATCTCATATCATCCTGGAATCAGAAAACCTTTCCTCTGCAACTTAAAGTCATTCTGAGAAAGCTAACATCTCCAAGAAGCTAGGAGTGGGCAGCTAAAGAGTGAGATCATGTGCAATGAGCATCAAAGGGCACCGAGAGGCCTCAGGCGCTGGCCTCACAGCTTGAGGAAGAGGCAACAGGAAGCATTAGAACTTTCTGTTTGTTTGTTTGCTTGTCTGTCTAATAAGCTTGTGAAACAGGCTCCTTTGAGTCAGAGCCTCCTCCAGAGCAACCAAGGACTGAGAGGGACAGTGGTGGTGCCACGGAGAACTGAGTGAAGCGCCAAGGTGATTGTAAAGGGCAGTAGAATTGGGCAGAAAAGTATGTATTTCATTTCTGGTCCCAGTCCCTTGAAAACAAACTGATTAAGTTCTGGCTTGGCTAGATCCATTTGTGATGTTCTAAGGTGGTGGCTGGCTAAGTCAGTTGATGGTGCTTCCTTGGGCACACTCTTCTGGCAACGGTAGGGAGTCCTGCAGGAGAGCGGCTTCTTTGGCATGTGTGTGGAATTCAGAAACCGTACCTTGACCTGGTGGGTCCTGTCCTCAATTCAGTTTAGAACAAGGGGAGAGAGTGTGAGCAGGGCCTGTGGCTTCAGTTTCACTCCTTGATAACCCTCCCTTTGCCTGGTCGGACTATGCTTCACATACTCTACATCTGCTGTTCCACCTTCTCATCCCTTCTGTCTCAACTCAAGGTACATTCAAGGAAGATGACAGGGAAACACAGCCCTGTCTTATCTACTAAACAACTTCCATCCGTAGAAGGTTCTGCCTGAATCACTTCTACTCCCTGTTGGAAACAGAGGCAACAGCTACTACATCCTGGTTCCCCCCAAGGCTCTCCTCCTCACTGACACCCAGCATAGGACTGTCACCCTGTTGCCACTCCCAAGGACCTGCATGTCAAACACAAGCAACATCACTGTTGTGCTGGGATGAGAAACATGTTTTTTTTTTTTAAAGTAAAAACAATGCTATTGAAGGTTTATTCATAAAACCCTGAAGGATTCCAAACACAAAAAGTTCCAACCATCTTACAGAGGTCTGGTCTATAAAAGTAATTTTTAAAAGGAAAAGAAGCCCTCGTTTCATGACAAAGAAAGTCTCAGCTCATCGAGTGTTGTGCAAGATCAGTGTTTTCATGTCCCAGAGCCTGACATTCCTCAATAGGTGGGATGCGATGACTTGGCATTTTGGTAATTGTGCCCATACACGCAGAGGTTTCTGAGCAAGGGACATGGACATGCTTTTAATAAAAAGGAGAAGAAATCAGTAACAGACGAGTGTCCCAGCAGCATGGCAAACTAGTTCAAGTTGTATAATTCTCCTTGGCATTTCCTAAGAGCACAGAGGCACAGCTTGGGGAAGCAAAGCGAGGAGGGAAATCCTAACTGTCGTGCAAAGAGGTCTAAGAGGGAACAGACCAAACTGTGATGCATAAAACTGACCACAGCACCCCTCAACAGGGGTGAGGCCAAGCAGCCGGTATATCACTTGTCGACTCTTGCTCATCATGGCCCTGGAAAGACAGGGTGGTAGGGGGCCAGGGATTTCTACTCTAGACCTCCAGGTGCCATGGAGAAGTGTGGCAGAACTCATTCTGCAGTCTTTGCCTAGTCAGTCTGCAAGACAGATCTGTCCTAGGTGGCAAATTGGAGTTACTGTGGTTGGGTGGAGAAGACACTGCGGTAAAACTGGGGGTGGGTGGAAGAGGATTTGCCACTGCAGTTGGGGCTGGATGGAATATCCTTTCACTCTTCATTGATAGGCAGGGGCCAGGGAAACCTATACACAGCTCTGGGACTCTTGCTTCACTTGTGACACCTGTATCAGGAGAGTGATCACAACTCTATCCTGGGAGAAGGACCCACAATACAGAAGAATCCCCACTCCCCTGTTCAGTCTGAGGATCTGAGGGGAAAGTGAGCTTCAGTGGCTGCCTGGTCACATCTTTTGGGCATTCAATGAGGCACAAGGGGGAACAGTCCACATTGGTCACGGTCACTGTGCCATGTGCCATCTGTGTTCTCCAAACTGCACGGGGAGTTTAATTACAGAGGCTTATGAGAGCACAAACGAGGATTATAAAAATGCATCATTCTGGGGTAATCGTCAACATCAGACAACCAAATGTCAGAAGCACTCCGTCAAAGCTACAATGTGAACTCTGCAAATCAGCCCAAGTTAGGAGCCCAGATGAACTCGCTCACGTTACATGAAGCTTTAATGGTTCCCAAATGTTTACGACGCAAGAGCCAACCCAAAGGAATATTTCCACTTACCACATTTCACAAAGTACAATGATTATTTTTAGGGACTCCTCATATATTCTGAGAGAAAACTCTATTCTCATTGATCTCAAAGCACATTATAGATGGACAATCAAGCATTGGAAAAGAACCCTTGCTCCCGCCTCTCTCCTGCCTCTGTGCTTTGTGGGTTCGGAAGGATTGTGAAATCATCTCTGCTGAGAGAAGAAGGAATGAATCTGGGAGAGGGAATGGTAACTGCAGCGGGCCTCATACCCTCAGCGGGTTGATCAGAAGTTTTGCGTTTAAGTGAAGACACTTGCAAAGCTGGCTAATTACACCCTACTCTGGAGTTAATCCACAGACCACTTTGCTCTCCTCATTCCAAACTGAGGCTCAAACAGAAGGAAACTCATTATGGTTGATATCTGGTACAGGGACCACTGGCCTCAATCCAGTGTGAGCACCATATTCATTAACACATCTGCTTTCAAAATGCAAACAAGTCACAACCCTCTGGGGGGCACAAAATGCCTACTTTCAGAGGGGCAGCAAGGTCCTGGGTTATGGGAGAGCAGGACCTAAGAATCTTGGATTCTAGTCCTCATCCCTCTACCTGCTTACTACACCCATGACACTGATCCAATGACTTAAATTCTTAGACCACTGCCTCCCAACAATAATTCCTGCCCATCTCCTAAGGTGGTTGTGAGGATCAAATAAAATGAAGGTTCCTTTTAAACCTAAAGGCCCTATTAATTTCCAGTATTTCTATTCTTGCCTGTGTAAGATGGGGGTAAGACATACTATACGTAATATGTTATCTGGATTACAAATCAAGTATGGTGGCCAGAAGGTGCCAGGACTGCTTTCCATAATACTCCTATGACTGACGCTTCTGCTGCTGCTGATATGGAGCAGAAGCAAGAGTGACAGTGGCAATACCATGATATAGGTATGAAGATGTCACCCAACTGCTGGGAAGGCTTGGTGGTTGGCTATAGATAGAGACCAGACAAAAGAAGGTAGGGAGGAACCCGCCAAAGGAGAAGCAAGGCATCCCCACTTCTCATTCTCTCCTACTGTGCTGGTCAGGGCTCCACTCTGCAGTTAAACCAAGGGTTGGAGTAAGCTGGCCTTGCTCTCACCTCCTTGTCATTCATCTGTTTCCTATTGGGTTGAAAATGGGGTGGTGGTGGTTAAAAGAGCTTCCAGGAGCACATGGCAACAGCCAGTTGGATGGGAAGTCTCAGTACCTGGCAGTGGTTCTCAACCTTCCTAATGCCGCGACCCTTTAATACAGTTCCTCATGTTGTGGTGACCCCCAATTTCATTGTTACAAATTGAACATAATTAAAGCATAGTGATTAATCACAAAAACAATATGTAATTATATATGTGTTTTTCGATGGTCTTAGGCGACCCCTGTGAAAGGGTCGTTCGACCCCCAAAGGGGTCGCGACCCACAGGTTGAGAACCGCTGTGCTAGGGGGTCTTGCCCAGAAGGAATGAGACACCTTAATCTCTGTCTGACACTAGGTTACCATGAAGGTTTTCATAATAAACACTGATGAACTAGAGTTAACCTTTAACTGGAAGTTACAATTAACTAGGCTGTCTGGTTAACTGAGGGTTAATTAAAAAGGAAAATATACCCTGACTTGCCTCTTTTTTTTAATGCTTTGATCCTTTTGGTTGAAAATCTTTTAAAAATGGGCATCTTCCCTTTTGCTGAAACTCATAGGACATTCTTCATTCACCAAGATTCCCCATATGTAAAGGATTGTGAAGGTCCATGATGTAGTCATTTCTAATTTTGCTGGCATGTGGGAGTAGACCAGTTAGCTGGCAGAGGCACCAGTTTGGCATCTCATACTGAACATACTGTCCTTTGGTCATCGTGAAGGCATGGGCTCTCACAAAGTGAGAAAAATTTTATTTCTTGGTGGAAAATCACCATCAAGTGAGAGAGAAAATTTGAGAATGTGGTTGATGTATCTTGTACAGATAAACATGGGAACCAGATGGTTTTTGATGGGAAAATGTGATTTGGGAGAAAGGAGAAGTCAACATAAATACTTTTGAAGTTGAAAACTTGGGGGTTTGAGGTCTCACATAGCCTTTTTTGAATATTGAGGGTTTACTCTGCAGATAGCAAAACACAACTGGATTTTTGATGACTGAGAATATGGTGGAGCCTCAGAATCATTACCATAGCACTGGGATAAGAGAGACAGATGTAGAGGGTGTAGGAAATTGTGTTCCAACTTCAGAGCAATTGAACAAATAAATTCTTGGTTTGGTCATTACTTATTCCCTGAGCCTAACAGATGAACCTCTAGAGATGAAAACAATACAAACACTTAATTGATTGCTCAGATTTATTACATTCTACTTAATCTTTGAGTTACTGTGTAGCTCTATGAGGAGCTGCTTTACCCAATTAAAAAGAAACTGGTAACTTGTATTTAATTAATGAGAGGTTAAATCTAATGAAAAGTTGTTTTGAAATTTTACATAGAGCATCCTTTGTGTGAACAGAGCCAGAGGGAATATGGTCACCACATGGTAACATTACTAGGAAGATAATGAGGATGGGTTAGTGGTTAGCTAAAGGCAGAGACCACACTGAGAGAAAGGTGGAGGAAAAATAGGATGAAGGCATAATATTCTATTGTTCCTTCCTATGTTTCTCCTGCTGCACTTTTCACCTCTCCATTCTACAGTCAGACAAATGTTGAGGAAGAACTCACATCACCTCTCATCCCATTATTTCTCTATTTATATACACAGATACAACCCTGAGAGCTAAATTCACAAGTGACACCACTGAACTAGCAATGCCTGGGCTATATGTGCAAATGAGTGTTATCAGTTCATTGTGCTGTGCCTTGGGCACCAGAATGCCTGCTGGGAGGGACTGTTCTCATGTGGGACAGTGAAGTGACAGAGACCAAAGGCTCTTGCAAACCTCACTGGATCTATGGGGACCCAAGACACCCATGCATGTTTACCTGGCGAGCCTGCCAGAGAGTCCCCTCTGCTGAAGGCGAAGGTACGAGACACAGACATGGGCACTAAAGAGTCAAGGGCCAAGGGTTTGTGAGTTGTGAAGGGGAAGATAAACACAAAAGGAGAGAGACAAAGAGTGGTGAGACAGTCTGTTCCTGGATCTTCAAAGCATCACATTTCTCTGCAAAAGGAATCCGTGCCTCTGAAAACATGGAGATTGCACCCTCTTACAAAGTCACTCTCCAGAAAGCGGGAAAGGAAATACTTCCCTGAAGGTCTTCCAAAAAGGTGTATAATTCTTTTGGAGGGAAGCAGACCTGCCAAGGACAAGAACAGCAGTGCCCCAGTGGGGCGTGTGCATCCACAGCAGCATTCTCTCTGAGCCAGCAAATCTCCGGGAGCCCAGCACTGCATTCCCACCAGGCTCTCCCAGCTGCCACATGTATCTGCTCACCAACCAGAGGGCTGAGAGCAAAATGCATGCTCCTGCTAGGGGCATCCTTGAGGAAGCTGTATCCTCCCTGGGACTCCTAGGAGCTCCCTCTGTGGAGGAACTGTGTGCTGCTAGAGCAGCGGTTCTCAACCTGTGGGTCATGACCCCTTTGGGGGTCGAATGACCCTTTCACAGGGGTCGCCTAAGACCATCAGAACACACATATTGTTTTTGTGATTAATCCCTATGCTTTAATTATGTTCAATTTGTAACAATGAAAATACATCCTGCATATCAGATATTTACATGACGATTCATAACAGTAGCAAAATTACAGTTATGAAGTAGCAACGAAAATAATTTTATGGTTGGGGGTCACCACCACATGAGGAACTGTATTAAAGGGTCGCGGCATTAGGAAGGTTGAGAACCACTGTGCTAGAGGCTTGGGAAACAAGAGTGGCAGGCAGCATTTCCAACAATCTTAATGGGAATCAACTTGGTGAATTAACTCATCGTCACTTCTTAGCACTTAAAGTGCTCCAGAGCACCTCTCTCACTGTCCCTTTTCCTTCTCTCTTTCCCCACCGGGTCTGAAACGGCGCTGGCCATCACTTGGGGCCTGGGTCCTTCCCCACGCTTGACCCTGATCAAGCGGTGTTTCTGGATGGGAATCTGTCTTCACCTCTCTTATATGGTCATTCCGAGTCCCTTCCCAGGAGCTAAATGAAGCCAGTCTGCAGGTGATGGCACATCAAAGTAGGCAGCTTCTGCAGCATCAGATGATTTACTGAAAGGACCCACAGGTGCAGGGGAGTGTGTGTGTCTGGAGCCCTAGACCTGATAATCGTTTACTCTGATAGGAGATATCAAAGGAGACTTGAACAGGCCCTTAGTGTTGCGAGATACACGGAAATAAGAAACCCCACAGTCTCAAGAAGAATCTTACACTTCTGGGCTGCAAATTAAATGCATACCCTGGCCAAGCAATCAAAGACTCATTCTCTCCACCTGCACACCCCTGTGGGCTGCTTTTCTGGCTACCCTGAGCTCAGGCCCAGTTCCTCCAGGGTGCCAGGCTCAACATGGTCCTCCTGGGCTCCCTGGCAGTCAGCACCAAGATGAAGGAGACAGTGCAGGCTCTGTTCCCTTTACTCTGCACAGGAAAGCCAGAGTGACTTACTTGTAACCTCGAGTTCAACTCTGAGGCCTTGGTCATGGGCAGTGTTCTGGCAAACTCATCATCCCATTAATCACCTTCAAAGGCTGACAGAACTATAGGCTGGCTTCCAGGACAGGGGCAATTTGCTAAAGTGAGATCCTAAAAGAGTTTACTGCCTTGTGGCTCAGCCTTAAACTCTCCCTTGACCTACAAGCCAAGGTTCTTGGCCAGTGAAAGATGCTGGGTGGCTACACCCGGGGCTGAAAGTCCAGCAGGGACAACTGTAGGGTGTGGCCCAAGCATGTCAAACTCACAGCATGCGGCCCACGATGAATATTTTTGAGGCCCAGTCAATATAACAGTATGTAAGAAACGTTTTAATAAAAGTTTCGTAACTTAATTTTTACAATATCCTGTTACACATAATTATTAATAATGACTACAATGTTCACTAGTGACTGATTACTATAATTGTGTTGCATTCATTTCCCTTACGTGCCTTACGCACAGGCACACCACTTCTCTCCACTAATACTAGCAGTGAATATTTTAGCAGCCGATGGCCAGGTCATTAGTCTTGGACTGACTTGTTTGGTGTGTGCAACAGGAAATACTTCACTTTCGGAGAACAAGAAAAATAGGTCTATTTGTGTTACGCTTATTAATTTGTGCAGTATTTCAGTGTCTGGTAAGTTAATGTTCAAGAAAAAATATTAATTTTTATTAAAATGTTCTATATTTTATGTTAACGATCATTCATTTATTTCAGCCCTTTGTATTCAGCATGTCTCTATCGAGAAAAACCTACATTTCTATGGAAATTGAAGCTTTTGTTTTTTTGTGGCCCACGTAAACTTAAACCTTGTTTATTTGGCCTGTGTTAGCCTTTGAGTTTGACATGCTTGGTGTGGCTAGTCTTTGGAGTTATTTCACACCTCACTCCACTAAGTGGAGAGGGTTTGTGGGGAGGATGGAAAATGTCACTATACCCCTTACAGACTAACTCAATTTTTTTCCTCCTGAAGATTTCTAAAGATGCTCAAAAGTGGGGAGAGGAAAAGAGTGTAATGCTTCCTTTTAGTTAACCAGTTCTGAAGGAGAGACCTGTGTTGCAAGTATACTCCCATCTCATTGATAAAATGGAAGGATTCTGATACAAAAAACTAGAGACAGAAATGAAGGAAAGGAGAAAACCGGATAACATCTTCCTACTACTTTAAACTATATATACTTTTAAAATGTCATCTAGATTAGGTGGGCTGGGGAGTCGTAATTATCCCCTTCCCCCAGAGTTCCCACCTCTTTTGGTCTTCTGGAATAGCCAGAACAGGGCCAACAAGTCTAGGTAAGATTTAGAATCCCGGAAGTTGCTCTACATTGAGCAATGTGATGGGTGGACATCTCCTTTAGAGAACCAAGTCCGGTCCTGGAGCACATCCCTCACCCCCACAGAGTTCTCATTCTGAGTACTGAGGTTTCCTCCATCAACCTTACTTGAGATTTGTTGGCTTATATAAGTATACTAATGAACCAGGGTTTTTATTTTACAGATCTCCTTCAACTCATGTTGGGCCACCCCTTGGGTGTGGGTAGCTACTCTAATTTCATTTCAGCCCTATGCTGGGCTAGGATGTGAAATTATACCATAAATTGTTCCAATATTCCCACATAGAGATTGCATTCTGGAACATGATGGCTCTCCAATCTGTATTTCATTGTGTTGTGTGCAATAGTCAGGGCACCGGAATGCATCTATGTAAGTCACCAACATGCTGGGTGATTTGGAGCAAGTCACTTCTTTAGTTTCTCCACGTTAAAACGGTATCTATCTTTCATGTGCCAGGGATTGATATCCAGCGTTGGGACCCTCTGAGAAATCCAATATAAAACACTACGTAAAATGCTTTTTATGATAAGAGAAAACACTCCACTTGGCATTAAAATAGCCACTTTAAACAGTAACAGCTGAAAGCAATGCAAAAGTCAGACCAGTGAGTAAAAATAAATTCTAGAGAAATCATTCTTTCAGCATCACACTTACATCACAATAAATGCCATGCCTTCTAAACACAAGCACAGCAATTCTATTTAGGAAACAGCAAGTAGGTAAAGCATAGAAGGGGCAGAGCAAACCAGCCAGCAGCCCCGTGCCAGCCCCCACCACCATCAGCATGCACGGCCAGCTGGCAGGCACCTCTCCCCCAGCTGAGATGTGGCGAAGGAGGAGAGAGAAGCAGATACGCAACACATCGCACCAGCCTGGGACTTGTATTCCAAGATCTTGCAGTCACTTCCTACTGACCCCACAGACACAAGAACGGCATATTAAGTTTTCAAGTAAAGGCCAGTGGGTGAGTTATCCCCGCAGAGAAGGAAAGGCCAAACCTCCACCAGAGCACACAAATGTGTGACAATCAATGGCGCCTTCCCTCACAACCTCCCTCCCTGCCGTTCATCACTGTACATGAGCAGAGCAGCAGCAGAAAACATTCCAGACACAGAAACGAAGCCCCTGTGGTCTGCGAGTACCTGGCAAGAAGCAGTGTTCCTGGCAGAGCATTACAGAGAGGCTGCCAGCATTTGTGTGAGCCCCAGCCCCAGCCCAGGCTCAGAGTGCTGGGTCCGGGTCCCCAGAGGGGGCTGAGGCAGGACTACGATGGGGAGCATGAGGGAGGGGTTTGAGAAATACATACGAAAGGCAGAGGATCCAGCCAGGCTTCCCGCCTTCCGCACGTCATTATCTGAGGACAGAAAGATGCAACGTGTTTCAGAGGCAATTCAGAAAGTACACCTTCTTATCGAGGTTCTCCCTCTTCCACCCCACCCCCAGCATCAATGAACTCGGAAAAACAACAACACAACACACCAGACAATCAAATGGAAGTGTAAAAAGAAAAACAAACTTGTCTTTTCACACTAAAAAACCCCACTATCCATCCCTAACATTTGATAACATTACTGTCTACCATGTACTTCCACGAACAAACTCTCTGAATGAAAAATGAGTCTTATTCCCACTTCATGGAGGAGGACACTAAAGCCCAGGAAGTTACCGGGCTTGCCCAGGGTTCCCAATAGGAGCAAAGACTTGAACCCAGCTGCTTTTTTCTACAATATCCCACTGCTTCCCCAATACGCTATGGCTTGGGAACTGGAATACCTGAGCAAGAAGTGGTCATGATGGCTGGGACACCATAGTAGGTGAAGGCTCCATTCTCGAAGCGAAGGCCTTCCTTACCAACCTCCACCTCCACTTTCCCCTGGAGAAAGAAGGCAGTGTGCTAAGGGTGTGTGCACGCACTTCCAGTTCGATTATTGACCACAACCCTAAGCTTCTGTCTGGATAACAAGCAGACTTAAGAGCTGATCACAGGGAAATGTGAATTCTGTCCAGATTTACGTGTCAGAAATAGCACTGCCAGCTTCTGTAGCCCTTTGCAGTGAATTAATTGCCTAATTTGTAAAGCTGCATCCACTCACAAATAACCCTGAGCTCTCCTTGCATACTGCAATGGCCTCCCATGATGCAGGCCCAGGCATCAGTTGGCCCAGGGCCCTATAAATGGACTCACTGGCTTGTTCTGAGATGAGACCATCTCTAAATCTGGTTGAAATAAAATCTAATTCTGATTCTGTGTGAAGCTTGTTTAACCCATCACCACTAATGACGACAGCTTATGTGTAGCATACAGTGTGTGTATGGGGCTGACATTGTGTTATGTACTCAGCATGGTTTCTCATTCAATTGGTCCCACAACCCTATGAGGCCCCTCCTGCCTTCACCTCCAGTTTATAGATGAGTAAATTTTGAGGCTCAGAAAGGTTAAATCACTTAGATCAAGGTTAGTTAGGAAATAGCAATATTGGAATTTTAAAGCCAGATCTTTCCAATATCTGAATTTACACTCTTGCCACTATATTTTACTTCCTCCAGCTTTGATTTAAAACAGTTAAGTTTATATGAAGCATAAAACAGTAAATTGTATGGGTCATTATGTTATTTTTAAAAAAGTGACAGAACCCTTCCTGATTTCCAACAGTGAAGAATGTGACCCCATTTTGGAGGTGGTCATTTTATTGAGGTTGTCTGGAAGAATGGGCATGCGGCACGCTACCGTGTCAGAGCAGACGGAGTGCAGGTGGACAGACAAAATACAGCCCACTTGTAAGTTACTGTAAGTTAAATTAAGATTTTAAGCCAGTCACTGTATTTAGGGTTCAGAAGATATTGTTGGGAAGAGATGGAGCAGTGACAGAGCTAATGGTGGAGCCAGGCCAGGGCGCCAGCAGGATCCAGTTCTGGAACCACCCCCGGCACGCATCTACAGGCCTATCCGGGCACAAGGGCAGAGGTGAGGACCGGGAAGAAGCTGCACCGCTCTCACTCGGTCATTAGTTTCCTTCCGTGTCCTCTTAAGGAGGAGGCATCAAGGGACTGCAGAGACTGAGAAGTTTCCAAGAGAGTGGACGTGTTCTGTGCACCTCCAGGTGGAAGTCAGAGATGATGAGATTTCAGATCGACAGAGGGAAAAGCTTTAAATAAGAAGCGTCTGAAGTTTGAGAGAAGGCACAGGACAGGTCCACTTCTGGGCATGTCCCAGCAGAGACAGGAAGGGGTCAGGGATTCTGTGGGACAGCAGTTTTGAAAGTTCAGTCACAGAACCCCTCTGCTGGAGAGGTACCTGCCGCACCCCACCACGAACATCCTCGAGTGGTCAGACTAAACGCCATCAAGATCCCCCCACTCCTAGGACACCAACCAGTCAAACTTGGCCCCTTCTGTGGGTCACTGACAAACACCCACACCACCTGGTCTTGCTCCCAGGGCAGCCAGCTGAGTCTTGGGACCCGGCAGTGGGGAGGCATGGCCATTCCTCTCCAGCCTAGGGAGGCCCTTGTCATGTCCTCAGAGGGACTCTAATGTTCCCACGCACCTGGAGCAGCAGCACAAAGTAGTCCACGGGGCGGCTGCGCTGGTAGAGGTAGTGTTCCGGGGCTTTCTTGTTCTTGTCATCAAACTTCAGCTCCTGGATCACGTGGGGATGTTTCAGGAGCCGGAGTAGGATCTTCTCCGAAAGGTACAGAGACTTAAAGGGCTCCACTTCTAGGAAGAGCGGGAGGCAGGAAGAATCGGCAGCTGGGAGGAGTCACGGTGGGCACAACCAGGCCACGTGTCTAGAGCCACCTCCATTCGAGCTCCAGGCACGAGGCTGGAAGGGCTCTTGTGACTCTCAGGTGTGTGTGTGTGTGTGTGTGTGTGTGTGTGTGTGTGTTTAAACCCATGTGTGTCTCAGGCCTTCCCCTGCTCCCTGGGGATGTGTGTCCCTGTACTGAAACCTCAGGAGAAACAGGTCACCATTTTGGAAACGTCAGTTTTGTTATTAATTTTCTACTTGACTTTTTTTAAAGTTGCACGTGAATTTAAAAAAGAAGGCACTTTTGCCCCACCGGCATGGCTCAGTGGTTGAGTGCTGACCCATGCACCAGGAGGTCACTGGTTTGACTCCTGGTTAGGGCACATGCCAGGTTTGTGGGCTCGGTCCCTGGTGGGGGACATGCAGGGGGCAGTCAGTCAATGTTTTTCTGTCATCGATGTTTTTGTCTCTCTCTCCCTCTCCTTTCCTCTCTCTCTAAAAAATCAATACAAATTAAAAAAAAAGAAGGCAATTTTGCTATTTGTGACAACATGGATGAACCTGGAGGATACTATGCTAAGTGAGATAAGCCAGACACAGAAGGACAAACACTGCATGATATCACTTATATGATGAATTTAAAACAGTCAAACTCATAGAAGCAGAGGACAAAAAGGTGATTGCCTGGGGTGGTGGGAGGGTGATGGGAGGGTGGGATTAGTCAAAGTTTCAGTTATGCCAGATGAATAAACCTTAGAGATCTACCACACAGCACTGTACCCACAGTTAACAATACTGTATTGTATACTTAAAAGTTTACTCAGAGGTTATATCTTATATTAACAGAGAAAAATAACAATAGAGTGGGAGGAAAACTTTTGGAGGAAATGGACATATTTATGGCATAGATTGTGGTGACAGTTTCACTTATTTCCAAACACATCAAATTGTATACATTAAATATGTACCGTTTTTGTGTGTGTCAATCATACCTCAATAAAGTGGTTAAAAAAACAGAGTTGGGCCTGGCTAAGTAAGCATGTAAACAGCAAAACTTTCACTGTAATGATCAAGTGAAATACAGAGAATTTAATCTGACTTATTTGTGACATATCTGTTGAAAGAAATGAAATTCCAAGTTAATAGAAATGGTAATTATTTAAGTGATGTGTTCTCAATAATGTGTAGCATCCTTGCATCAAATTTATATGTTAACAGATATTATATTATATCATACTGTAACATTAAAAGATACAGCTGCTTTACTCTAGGAAATCAGTCAGTAGTTAAAAGAAATCTGTATTCAGAACTAGATAACATGTTGAAAACTCTACTTTAAAGAATTGCAACATAAAGTTTTCTACTTTTTTTTTTTAACACCTGGAATAGTACTAGTACTCATCATATAGTCAATAATCATATGCTGGATCAATTAAATATTGCACTTTGTAAAGGGTGTGCATTTGAGGTCTGCACATTAATTAGGCCTGTGTGAGAAGGTCAGAGGGTTCAAAGACAAACTTTACCTTCTTCACAAGTTTATCTTTGGATCCTCTTACTTTTTTTTCTTTCTAAAGATCCCAAGATTCACAATCCACTTCCATATTTTAAGAACTCGTATCTCTGTATGGTCTCTGGAGGGTACTGGACCCCAGGGCCTTGTTGCTGGATAGGACAATGCCTTTCCCTCCCCCCCAGATCGTTTGGGGTACCCCAAATCCAACAGGATGCAGGTCGGCCTCTGTCTCCCACCAAGAAGTGAGTGGAGGAAGGGAAAAGTGTAGCAGTGGTTTCTTTAGCTTTTTTTCTTGAGTAGAAGATCAACAAGCAGAATTGGGTTGTATTCATTCCCTCCCTAGAAGATCAGGCGGGGACTGGCACTGACAGTATGTGGCATCCTGTCACCCTTGCCTGAGGCAATCTCCTCTCCGGGAACAGTGGTTCTCAGTCTTACACTGGAATTAGGTCACGAAGTATTAAAAATGATTGGTGCGTGGGCCCCGCCCTCCAGATTCTGCCTGGGGTGGAGACACGGTGGGCAGGGTCATACCTGTGGCCATGAAGCGGTGTGTGGCCAGCAGAAGCTGTGGGGAGACCTTCACTCGCATCTCCGAGTCAGAAAGCTTAAACAAGGAGAAGTCATGCCGCTTCCTCTCCCGGTGCGGGACCCTCTGCTTTTTCCGATTGTCGGCTGCGGGGATCACAGGGGACAGAATGCAGCAACTCAGAATCACTGTTGGTTTTTGGAGGTTTCCCGGAGTTATGGGGGCAGACAGGTCCTCTGAGACCACCTGAATTTCTGCAGTGTCAACTGCAGATGACATTACCTCTCCGAGGGAGTGAAAGGATGTTGATCAGGGACAGAAGGTGAGAGGTGCTGTAATTGTCTCAGTGTTATCTACATTTAGGTGGTGCACGGTGGAAAAGGGGGAAGGGTGGCCTGGGACTCCCAAGGTCAGGGTTCTTGAGCTGGTCCCCTATTTATGAGCTGTGTAACCATCAGAATGTTTGTTTGTTTTAATCTATACAACGAGGTTAATAATTAATAACTCTTCTACTCATCTCGTGAGTTATTATGAGACTTGAACCAAAAGCTATCCGTGAAGTACTTACAAAAAGGCATTCAAACATCTGGGACTTGCATTCTCAGCATCTAGGGATTTGGGAGTCCCAGAGGGTTTGGGCCTCTGTCCCTCTTCTGTCCCCAGAGCTGGGCTCACCTGGTCTCTTCCTGATGATTTTAACCACGCTCTGAGCAGAACTGGAGGCATGCCACCCAAAGTGGGCAAGGGCCACCTCCTCTTCCCACTCACAATTCTCCTGCTTCAACCTTGACCCCTCTGGGGGGAGAGAATTGGGGAGGAGAAGGGATTGCTGTCCCATGAGCTGAAATTCGGAGGAAACACTTCCTGGTTTAGGGATTCCCATGGATTTAGATAACACTCCCATTCTAGAGACAACTTTGTAACATTTGCAAGGAAAGCTTTGATAAGACTCGGTAACCAAAAGCAGTCACTATCTGCATGGAGGAGTCCATATGGTTCCTGTGGGAGAGTGGGTAGGAAGGTGAGGAGACCAGAAAGGAGGGAGCAGGGTCAGAAGCAGGGACAGGAGCCAGGGGTGGGGAAGGGAGAAGAAACTAGCTGGTAGGGCTGAAAAAGCATAAGGGAGAAGAGCCGTGTGTAAGAAGGGATGTTGAAGGTTTGGCTTGGGTTGCGGTATGAAATCTCAGGTCAGTCTCCACTGCGCACGAAGTTTTGGTGTAAGTAGATTGTTGAGTGGAATCCCAGGGTGTGTTGGGGTCTGTATCTGGGTGGTTAAAGAGACAAAACAGGAACAACACAGGACAGAATCAAGGGCAGGGTGGCCACCTCAGGTATACTTTGTTTCCTTTAGTTCCTTTTTCATCCAAAGGCCAGGAGGTCTCCTTTTCATAGTCTTCGTTCCTGAAGGTTCTGTACTGATAAACATTTAGCTAGCACAGCTATTTTCAACCAGTGCACTGCAAGAATTTTTAAAACATGCAATGCCTGACTACTTAGTCAGGGACACTGACCTCTTTTCCCTTAGATTATACTGTAAAATTAAAAAATGACAATAGCCAATACAACAATAGTTGTCTGGTGTGAATGAATCAAAATTATAGCTATTTTTTTGGTCAACTCGGCCCAAAATATAATTAGTTTATGTGTGCCACGAGATAAAAAAGGGTGAAAATCTTTGAGCTAGCATGTTCTCAGGGACCCAGGTAATTCAAGCCAGAGTACCCTGCCATGCCTGCACCTGGCATTAGGGGGCTGACACACAGAATGCATGGGCTTGATATACACTCTTTCACACTGTCTGTCACACTAAGCCAGCTCTGAGAGTCACAGAGGAAAAGCAGACGACCTTGGACAACAGCCAACGCCATGCACTTACTGTAGAGGTCAGTTTCGTCCAGGATCTCTGACTTGATGATCTCCTCTATGATGTCCTCCAGTGTGACAATGCCCATCACCTCGTAGAAGGGGTCCCCTTCTCCCTCATTATTCACCCGCTGGACAATGGCCAGGTGAGATTTTCCTAGAGAACAAATGAAATCACAGGTAAGCATCTGGGATGTTTTCAGAGACCCTTCCTTAGGGAGAAAATTATACAACGTTGCTTTCTGACTAATCTCAGGACTGACCCACCCCAGGACCTCCTTAAAATACGAAGTTTGTATACAAGACTATATAAAAACAAACTATACTTTTACATCTCTGTTTCTTTTTAGGAAAGTTACCTAATATAAGGGGTTGGCAAAAGTAGGTTTACAGTTTCTCATATGGAAAAAGACAGGCAGGGTATGATGACTACAATAGCTTTATTAACTCAGTGTTTTGCGCACTCACAAGTATAAACCTACTTTTGTCCACCCTGTACACAAAGTCAGTTAAATTTTTCTTCTAACTTTCACATATTAGCAAGCACAGTCGACCTTTGGACAATTGGGGGTTAGGGGCACTGATGCCTGCACGGTTGAAAATCCACGAGTAACTTTTGACTCTACAGTCAGCCCTTTGCACCGTGGATTCAACCAACTGCTGATTGAAACAGGACTGGGAATGGGAAAATACTGTTTTTGAGCAGGAGTGGGTTGAATCTGCAGATGCAAAAACCATGGATACGAAGGGCCAAATATATTTACTGAAAAACATCTGCATGTAAGTGGACCCACGAAGTTCAAACCAATGTTATTCAAGGGTTAACTGTACTAGTATATCTAAGCTAAAGAAGGATGAATAGAGCTATTGAAAGACCAAGAACTTGGAGTCAAAGAATTAAGTTAGAAGCCTTTTCCTCTTCCAACTTCCCCCATCCCATACCCCTTAACTATCCCAGTTACTATTTGTGCAACTGATCCTCATCTAATTATTTGACCTCTCTGAGTCCTGATCTTCTCATCTAGAATCAGGGGGAAATACCAGTATGGTGACTTTAAAACATGCCTCCAAATTCTTTGATAGGCTTCCCATCAAGAAGTGTGGTCTCTATTCCCTTCCCTTGAGTCTGAGCAGGTTGTGACTGCTTTAACAAGTAGAGAACAGGGAAGTGTTTGCTCTGAGACTGCTGAGGCTAAGTCATAAAGGTCATGCGGTTTCTGCTGCAGAAACACTCTAAGTGAGAAGTATGATGACTACCATGGTGTAGAAACCACATGTTCCAGCTGAGCCTGGCCTTCCAGCCATCCCATCAAGGTGCCAGCCAGATTTTAGCAAAGAAGCCACCATGGCAGGGGATCTGTGATCTTAGTTGATTCAGCTCTGCTTTCAAGTCATCTCCAGCTGCTGGCTTAGACATTGCAAAGCTGAGGTAAGCAATTCCTACTGTACCTTGTCCAAATTCCTGATTCACAGAATAAAATGTAACCATAAGGCATTTTGAAGCTCAAATGACCTAGTGGGTATGTGAAAGCACTTTGTAAATTGTAATGTGTCACAGGCAGTTCATTTTTATTGTCCAACAACTGAATAATAATAGTTAACATTTATTGAGCTCTAACTACATACCAGGCATTGTTCAGAGAACTTTCTATATATTGATTCATTTGATCCTCCTAACAACCCTCAAGATGAATACTATTATTATCCCCATTTTACAGAGGAAAGAACTGAGGCACAGAATGGTTACGTAAGATGCCTAACGTTACACAGTCACTCATAAATGGCAGAGCTGGATTGCAAATCCAGGTAATTGAGTTCAATCCTAACCTAGGGAATGAGTCTTACGTACAATCTTCCTTCACCTTGGTTTGTTTTCATCTGCTGATAAACACATTTCCTTGTCCTGTTTCTAAAATGAAAATCTGGGTGGCTCTTTTCCTTGTCTAAGAGACATTTCAGAAGAAAATGTAGGGTACTGACTAGGATGTTATTCTTGCAAAAAAAAAAAAAAGAAAAAGGAAGTTCATGCTTTATCAGTGTTACTTTTTATAAGCTTATGTTTGGTCATTGCTATCAGATAAGAGGAGTAGTCAGCTTGCTGGAGGCATAATTAACCACTACAATTTAAATACATGAACTTCTGTGTCAAATACTTCTAATCACAAGAAAGCTACCTATTGGAATTTTTAATGGAAAAGATGGCATTTCTTTCAATAATGGTTTATAATTTCTTCTCCACATTTAACCCATCCTTTGACTTACTCCCAAACTGATCTGATCATGCCCCTGCCCTGCTCAAAAACCTCCCTTGGCTCCCTAGTTGGGAACAGCAAAGCTAGACTCATGAGTTGGGTATTATCAAGAGTGTAAAATGCGGCTCTTCCCTATCTTCCTATATCTCCTACTCATTCTATATTCCAGGTTACCTCTACTTCCTCAACTGCCTCCATCTCCACTTTTGAAGTCTTCACTCACAGTTTCCTTCTCCCATTCCAGCTCCACTAGTCCTTCAAGTTTCAGCTCACATGCCAGCTCCTCAAGAAAGCTCTCCCGGATATTCCCCATTCTGAATCTGAACCAACCTCTCCTTGCCCGTGTTTCTAAGCCCTGATAACTCTGTTAGAGCATTTGTCATACAAGTTGCTCCTTCTTATTACTAGCAATGTGTGTGACCTCTACTGGACTATTTATCTTCCTCAGATCATCAGCTCCTTCAGGACATTAGACTTAGATAGGTTACCTCCCATATAACAGGCAGCCAGCAAATTTCTGATGACCTGAGCTAAGATGGAATAAAAATCCATAGTGGATATAATATATGATGTTAAGACCAGACACTAAAACCTTTACTTTTTGATAAAATATAATTTGTTTAAATTAAAATTTAAACTCTGACTCAGTGGTTCTAAAATTATCCTTCTTTGAAACAACTATCCTATCCAACTGGACTGGAGGGTTTTGTAGTTTAACTTAGGGTATACTGATTATTAGAATGTGCTTAATTTAAAGTTTTTTCACCCCAACACAGAGCCGATCCATGATTCTCTCTCATCATGGATGTTTCTATCTCTCTCTCCCTCTTCCTTCCTCTCTGAAATCAATAAAAATATATTTAAAAAAAAAATAAACTCTGACTCAGTGGTTCTAAAATTATCCTTCTTTGAAACAACTATCCTATCCAACTGGACTGAAGGGCTTTGTAGTTTAACTTAGGGTATACTGATTATTAGAATGTGCTTAATTAAAAGTTTTTTCACCCCAACACAGTGTTCTTACACGTATGGCACCTGTTCACACTTTTCTGCTAACATGTACTAGCAGATGACAAAAAAATAACTACTATAATGGAAAGACTTGAAAAAGTGATTTCTTAAGATTACTTTCTATAATTGGATAACTTTTTATTGTGGAGCCCAAAATATATATAACACAGCCATACTTCCTGCCACTAAGAGATCAATTCATATGATGGGATTAAATAAAATAACATTTTATGATGTTTCACACAAAATACCATATCTTCCATGTGAAAAATCTCCCATTGCTCTATACTTTAGAAGATAAATTTGAGGATACACTATATGATTACCAGGGAATAGAGAGTTTAAATCCTAATTATGTAATATCAAGACAACGTACTTATATAATCTATTTAGAAACATTATATAATCCATAATCAGCCTTCACGATTCCCTCAAGTGCCTGTAGAGATCTACAAACACATGAAGAAGTCATTCTTTCTTGGGTACAGACTGGAACAGGAATCAGCAATCACATAACCCTGTTCTGAGCTGACATTCACAGGGACAAGGAAACCAGATGTTTCCATGGCACCTGTTCCTGAGGTCCTTCCTTTCTCAAAAAGGTTGGCCTTTGAGAGACTTGTCTTCCTGTAGCCCTCCTCTTCCTGGGCCCCAGAAGTGATGGGGATGGCCCGAAGTGAAGCCAGTCTTGAGACATGGATAAGTTAGTCATTCCCTCCTGCCACAGCACTTTGAACATACCTCTTTAACTGAAATTTATAAGTACATTAATAGATATTATGATCATAGTAGCAGCTACTATTTGCTATACACACTTTAGGGGCCAGGCACAGTACTAAGCATCATACACACATTATTTCACCATGTTGCTGTTCTCTACTTATGCATGATCTCCCCCACTATGAGGCAACAGCTATGTTCTACTTATCTCTGTTTTCCCAGAATCTAGAATAGCACCTGGCATAGAGAGAGAACTCCATAAATAATGGATGATAACTGGATATCTACATGCAAAAGAATAAAGTTGGATGCCTATGCCACACTACACACAAACATTAATTTGAAATGGACCAAATGCCTAAATGTAAGAGTGAAAACTATAAAACTCAGAGAAAAACATAGGAGTCAATCTTTGTGACTTGGAGTGGGAAATGGTTTTTTAGATAAGACATCAAAAGTGTAAGTAACCAAAGGAACAAATATGTACAAACAGGACTTCATCAAAATTAAAAAGGGGCACCATCAAAAGAAAGTGAAAGACAACTTATAGAATGGGAGAAAATATTTGCAAATCATATATCCGATAGGGAGCTTGTATCCAGAATATGCTAAAGAAAATTTAAAACTAATAAAAATACAACTCAATAAAAAAGTGAGTGAAGGATGCAAATAAAGATTTATCCAAGAAGATATACAACTGGCCAATAAGCAACAAATATTGATGAGGATGGGGCTTAAATTTTGACTATTCCCCTCCTCTGCCCTTCTAAGGGAACCATGCTCTTTCTGGTTGAGCTGTCCCTGTGTAAACTAGCAGAATTTTTCAAGTGCCTCTCACAACTATTAGTTCATTAACTTCAGTTTCCTTCCAACTTACTAGAAAAGCAGGATGCCTGGTAATTAATTTAGGCTAAAAATGATGAAATCATTAAAATTTATACAGAACTTCACAATTTGTCAAGCATCTCTCGAGAACTTAGTTAGAAATGCAAATTCTCAGGCCCCACCCCAGACCTAGTAAATCAGAATCTCAGAGGGTTCCGTCCATTAATAAGCTTTACAGCTGGTTCTGATGCAGGCTAAAGTTTGAAAACCACTGGTTTATGGGGAGGTTCTGTGGTACTCTGGTTAGGTGTCAGATGACCTATTAATGAGGAAGAGAAACAAGCACTGAGCTGTCTATTAAATCCTGGTCCTTTTGGTAACCTTGGTGTAAGTCACAAGATGCTAAGTACTCCTGAAAAGACAGAAAAGAACCTCCTCAAAGAGTAGCTGCAGGGCAAGCTGATGAATGCTCTCTCATATGATGTGGTGGTTAAGGTATTTTGTTGACATGGGAAAGAGAATGGTGGTTGACTGTTTAATACTGAGCTTGGAAAGGGGTTTCTTGTAGTTTTTGTATCAATCTCCTTTAAGACAAGCTTGAGGTACTACACTATCTATTAGGCTCTTGCTGTGCCTGAGGTCAATAAAATTTCCTACTACTGAAAGTCAAACTAGTCTTTTCTGTTGCCCCAAGAATCCAAAGGGTGTTCTATCTCACTACCCAAACTACAGGTCAGATTTCTTAGAAGGGCGACTAGGTTTGCAGATGCTTTTAAAGCAGTGGTTTTCAACTGGGGCTGACTTTGTCCCCCAAGGATATTTGGCAATGTCTGGAGACAATTTGGGGTGGGGGATGCTACTGATATCTAGTGAGTGGAGGCCGGGGAAGCCTCATAACAAGGAATGTCAATAATACTGATGTTGGAAACCTTGCTTTAAAGAGACAGAAAGTTAGAGAGTGGCAGAAACATCACAACTGCATTTTGGTACTTAAATAAGTATCTTCTGACGTGTCTTTAATAAATATAGCCTCTAAATGGTTTAGGCACGTCCACAGAGAAGAGCTTCCAAGGACCCTATTAGTATACTTCTTATGCTTTGAACAAAAAAAGCAAATAATTGATTTGCTTCCCCTCTCTTTCAAAAATAGCTACAGTACTTTGGTAAAGTGTTCCCAAGATAAAATACAGAAGCTTGGAAGTAAACATATTGCTTAGAAATATAGAATTAAGGAAAGCAGAGACCATTTTATGGTTTTATGGTTTCTGCTTCACTTATGACCTTCACCTTGTAAAATACAGTGGTTTGTTTTTTTATTCTCCCTGGTGTCCCTGCAGCATCTTTTATTCATTTGGTAGAAAGTATTGAATGCCTATTCTTTTGTACCTTGGTCTTGGTGACCTTCTACCACTCGAAGTGTATTCCTTGGAGGAGCAGCATTGAATATCACCTGGGCCTCTGTTCAACATGCAGATTCTTGGGTCCACCCCTGACCTACAGAATCAGGATCTTGGGTGGTGAGGTGGGGCCCAGATAGCTGTTTTAATGATATCCCAAGTGATTCGTAGACACGCTAAAGTTTGAGAGGCACTGCGCTTGACACTTGCTACCAGAGGAACTGGTATCACCTGGGAGCTTGTGACGGATGCAGAAGTTCAGCCTCAGTCCCAGCATAGTCCAGGCATTGGGATGTTTAAAAATTCTTCTGGAGACTCCAGTGGGCATTTGTAGTTAAGAACCTCCGCTCCAGCCTGGTGGGCCTGAGTGAGCGTTGACCTATGAAGCAGGAGGTCACGGTTCAATTCCCTGTCAGGGCACATGCCTGAGTTGTGGGCTCAATCCCCAGTGTGGAGAGTGCTGCAGGCAGCCAACCAATGATTCTCTCTCATCATTTATGTTTCTATCTCTCTCTCCTTCCTTCCTCTCCGAAATCAATAAAACTATATTAAAAAAAGAACCTCTACTCCAGTCCTTGATCCTCTGTTCTTCTTTCCCCTCTCTGTTAACGATCCCAGCAGAGCCCATCACTTTGTATCACCATTACCTCTTTCCTGAGAACTAAATTGGTATCTTAATATCAGTGTCTATTTTGAACTCTCATCCTGTTTTAGACATTTTTGCCTGAGCTGTCCCCTGGTCTCATCAGAATCATTTATCCAAACAGGAACACATGATCTTCAAGCCCCATCATTCCAGCTCTTCCTCCCTCTTTGCTATAATAAGTGGCACCATCAACTTTCTAGTCACCCAGAGTCAAAACCTAGGAGTCATTTTTAACCTTCTTTTCATTTGCTCCTATTTAGAAGAAATCCTCACATTCTTCCAATTTGTATTTTCTTCATTCTTTCAACAGAACTTATTGAATGCCTACTATGTGCCAAGCACTTTTCTAGGCGTTAGAAATACAGCAATGAACACAATGGACAAAGTAATGTTCCTCTGCAGCTTACATTCTAGTAAATGGGGGTGAGAGAGAACAAGCCAGATAAAATCTATTGCGCAGTGCTAAAGAGGAAAAGCACAGCAGGGAAGGGGGATGAGGGAGTGTGTGGGAGTGAGCTAGTAGGTGTTACAATTTTAGGTAGGGGAGGCCGGGGATGAACTCCCTGAGAAGGTGATATTTGAATAAAGATCTGAAGGCGGTGAGGTAGGGAGCCCTGTGGATATCTGGGGGATATCTTGGCAGTAGAACAAAATGCAAAGGCCGTGAGAGTTGGAATTGTAACTGATGTGCTTAAGGAATGGCAACCGGGTGATTGCAGAGCGTGGGAGAAGACAGCGGTAAGAGCCAAGGTCAGGCATGTAAGGGGTGGGGTATGTGCAGCTATGATCAGCCCTGAACGGGCTTTGTAAGGACGTTGGCTCTCACTCTGAGTGAAATAAAGCCATTATAGAGTTTTGTGCCTTTTTAAGTTTGTTTTTTGGCAAAATTGGTGACATGATCTGACTTACGTTTTAAAAGGATCACTCTAGCAATTATGTTAAGAATGGACACAAAGTGGGCAAAGGTGAAGCAGAGAGACCTCACAGGAAACTCTGGCACACATCTAAGTGAGAGCTTGGACTGGGATGGCGGCTTGGACTGGGATGGCGGCAGTGAGGTGGTGAGATGTAGACAGATTCTCTGCATCTGCTGAAAGCAGAGCCTACGTGAGGGACTGACTGTGGGGAAAGAAAGAGAACTTTGGGCCTGAACAACTGCAAGAATGGAACTGCAATTTACAGAGTTTGGGAATATTGTGTGAGAAGTAAGTTTGGCAAAGAGAGCAGAAGCTCAGTTTTGGACAGGCTTAAGGTTGAGATGCCTTTTAGACCTCCAAGTGGAGATATCACGTAGCAGTTGGACATACAAGTCTCAAGTTGGCAATATCTTTGGTAGAATGAACGAAATAACCAAGGGAGTGAGAATAGACAAAGAGATCCTCTTTTGAGTCCTGGAGAATTCCAACATTTAGAGGTCACAGAAATGCAACTTTAATGCAACAGATATTTGAGCATCTGATATAGAGAGGCCCTGCTCCAAGTGCTGGGGACATATCTATGAATATGATGTAGGAGGAATTAACAAAGCATACTGAGAAGGAGCATCCACAAGGTAATGAAGTCTCAGATTTTTACCCTCTTCCAATTGCAAGTTTATGTAGTCCTTAATTTCTGCTTCCTCACTGCATCCTGGCTGACTGTTCTGATATCCTAAGCAATCCTCCTTTTTGTTTTTTTCCAGCTCTAGTCCATCCTAGTCATTTATGAGGTTATTCCCCATCTCAGTAACATCTTCCAGTTACCAGGGAGGATCATTTCTGAAGTCTTCTTGTTGCCATTAAAGGCCTCTGTGGTTTTTGGTATATATCTTGCTTTCTTGTCCACCACTCTATCAAAATGTACTGTGCTCATTTGCCATTCAAAAAATAACTGGTTTGAGGATACTTAGCTAATAAATGGTAGAGCCAATATCTGAATTCAGGGAATTAAACAGGACCCATCCTAGCTGGGGTTTGTGGAAAACTTCAAGGCATACTAACCAAAAATGGGTACTTTAACCCCAGGCCTCTCGGACTCAGAACTGGTCTTAGAGGCTGCCCCTGAGGCCAGTTTGTCTCTCTCCAGCTTCAACTACCCATAACCAGGATCCCCTGCTTAAAAATCACCACGATGACCCCAGAATCTGGCTAAGCTTTGGCTAATGGAGACATTCTCAGGCCATGAACCAACCTCAGAATGAGAAAGATACATTGAAAGGTAAACAGGGCTGGTCTTAGTTGTCCACAGAGTACTTAATTCTGGGACAGCCGAGGGGGTGTGGTCAAACTAGGCTGGTCCCTGCGAGAAGTAAGCCAGACAAAACCCACTCGAAGGTTCTCATTTACGTGAAGACCACCTACAGCTTCTCCAGTGATCTCCATACTGTCTCTGATCTAACCCAAGCTGACCTGAGAGCACAGGTTAACATTCACCCCATTTTCCAGTGTTTGCCATAGTGGTGATTGCCAGTGTTCACTGGGTGCATATATTCATCATATCTTTGCAAAATGGGGATTGTTATTACTGATCTGTGAACAAGAAAACTGAGACTCAGAAAAATAAAGTGACTTGCCCCAGGCCCAGAGTTAAGTAGCAAAACCAGGAAACACAACCAAGTCTGTCTGACTCCACAGCCTTGCTCTTCCCAACACACCTTGCAGACTCCACATTTCAGGCCAAATCTCAGGTTTCCTATCTTGGATGTATTTAAAAGCAATGAAACTTATTATGTAAAGGCCCTGAGCCTGGAGGAAAGTACTATACAGAGCTATTGCCCAGCACCTCACTAGTGAATTAGCGAGGGAGGTGGAGGGCTTTGAACGGGGAAGGGGAAAGGAGTCACAGTCCCACCTCTTCACCATACTTTTGCCTTCTGGTCCAACCCTTCCAGTATTTTGCCTGGCATTTCATTTTAGTGGATTGCTTTGAAGGCTTTCATTGATCTGATGTTTTTGTGTTTTGTTTTTTTATTTGCCTGGGATGCCTGCGGAAGGGCAGAATGATGGGTGAAGAAACCTAATGCTAACTGATGACAGGATAAAAGAAATGTAAGGATATTGCCAGAACTCAATTTTGGTTCCTGGGCCCTATCCAAAGTAAACAGTTCTCAGTTTTGTTTATTCTATACAGTGACTTTTACATGGGCTGGATCGCACTGGCTATACAAAATGTCTAACTAGATACTATTCATGTAACTAGACCAGTGAAGTAAGAAGCACATGGTGGAGTGTCCTGAGGGCTCTACAGGCATTATCTTTAGCCTTTGCAGTAAACTTACAATGTAGTACCTTTATTCTCATTTTAGGAAGAAGGAAGATAAGCCTCATTCGAAGTGGTACAGGAACCTGCCCCAATCATACAGCTAGTAAAAGGAGGAGCTGGGATCTGAGCCCAGGTGTCTACATCTCTCTGTGGCTCCACTGTCAGAGGTGGCAAGTCACAGATGTGGCTTCTGGTTCTGCCTCAGTCACTAACATTGAGCAGGACACTTGTGTCTCCAGATCCCAGGTGCCTCATATACAAAAAAGGGATAAATTCTACTGACTTCACATGCATGGTTAGCAAATGAGCTACTGTTTTGGAAAGATCTTTGCCAGTGTAAAGGCTTTGCAACTCAAGAGCTTATCATGGCTATTTTTATTAGTCTTTTCTGTGCCTTAGTTTTCTCCACCTTAAAATGAAAGGATGGGACCAGATGTTCCCCAAGGTGCCTTTTCTGGCTCTATAATTCTATCTGTATATATAAAAGCCTAAGTGACTGTTATGACCAAACGACCGGAATGACTGAAACAACCAGAACGACTGGTCGCTATGATGTGCACTGACCACCAGGGGGTAGATGCTCAACACAGGAGCTGCCCCCTGGTGGTCAGTGCACTCCCGTAGCCAACCTCCCCAGCTGGCCAACCTCCCGTGGTTCCTTCCCCCAGCCAGCAGGCCCCAATTGCCTGATCCGGGTTGGGCCCCGGGCTGGGCCCCGGGCTGGGATGGGGAACTGGGGGTGGGTGAAGGCAGACACGGCCCCTTTCTCAGGGGGACGAGGGCCGGTTCCCTCTATGGGGCCAGCAGCCAACCTCCTGTACCCTGTCCCTCCCCCCAGCTGGCAGGCCCCAATCAGTGCCCTCCTGCCACGGTGGTGGCGCAGTGTTGAGGGAAGGAGGAGGGGGAGAGGTGCTCAACGGTGGCATTGGCTGTTCCTTCCGCACCCAGCCTGGTAACCTTCGCCTCTTCTCCTGACCCCACCGAGGGCCAGCTCCCTCCTGGGGCTGGTGGCCAACCTCCCGCAGTCCCTCCCTCCCCCGCCCCCGTCCCTCCCCCTGGCCACAGGCCCCGATCTGTCTGACCCCGGTCAGCCCTGATCGACAGCCAGACCTATGGACCCCACCCGTGCACAAATTTCGTGCACAGGGCCTCTAGTACTTTAATAAGTTGAAAAAGTCCTGGACTGCAAAAACAGTTTGGCTTTTTAGAGGATACTTCTCTGTGATGATATATGATATGTCAGAATTTTAACAGTGCCAATAATTACAGCTTCTGTGTTTACAAAGGTCTGTGAAGTCCTAAAGTTTATATTTTAATATTGAAGAATTCCACTGGAATCAGATGAGAAAAAGCTACCTTAACACATGCTGGTATTTAAAAAAAACAACAATCAAATAAAATCATTTTCTATCAAATCAGAAAGAGAAAGACAAAAATGTTACCCTACCAGTCATACAGCAACCACCTTGATTTGGAAAAACAAAAGTCCCTTTCTCTAGTTACTAGTTTAAAAATAAGGAGTGAGAGAGGCTGTCCTGTGTAGTAATTATCCTGCTCCAATTCATTGGAAATAGAGTAATCAACCCATTTATCACAAAAAAATTTCTTAAGCCACTGAAAGGCAATTATAAAAAAGCCAACTGTGTCACCCAGAGCACCATGGTAACCAGCATCACTGGCGCATGAAAAAATAGTTGTTAGTCACTAGAAACTAAGCCGATTGGCAGTTTGGCTTGCTAAGCAACACTATAAAAATAGCAGTGTAACGACCCATTATCTGGAGGTCTGACTTTGCACGGCTTTGACTCTGGTCCCAGAAGGAACTATCCCAGGTTTGTATACCAACTCTGTACCCCAACTCCTAGTCAAAGCCTAATTAATCATTTATTCAACAAATATTTATTCAAGTGTATTGTATACCAGGCACACGATTCCCAACATGTGTATTTACTTGGTTTCTCAGTTAAATAGAGTTCTCAAATAGGCTCAGAAAGAGTGGTTTTGTGCTGAGTGGGGCAGGGATTTGCTTGAGGCCGGCTCGAAGAGAACCAGCAGCTGATAGCCAGCAGACAGAAAAAAATAAAAAAGTAGACAGAGAACTGCTTTATAATACTGCACAAAATTACTACATTCTCATGACCATGCTCCTGTGTCATCACGGAAAGATTAAGTTACATTTAGGATCCTTTGTTCCGAAAGGCAGAAATGGGTATAAAACCTTTTAGAAATATCACCACCAAAAATGGTGAAGAGATACATTTTCAGCATTTGGAGGAAACAAATGATGTTTGACAAATCCCTCATTCTACCTAGTCCCCCATTTTACTGCAAGAAAAGCAGCATATGATCTTTGCTTTGCCAGCACTCAAATGTAGCCTTGGCTCCCTCCCTGCCTTCATTTTTCTAGCTCAAGCTCCTGCCTCAGCTGGAATGCCCCTTTCCATTAAAACTGCTTACCAAAGTCCCTCTCTTTCCACTTCCCAGATCCTCCCAGGGAATTATTTCTCCCTTCTCCCGCAGATGTTGTCTGGATGCCCTTGCCTGCCCTCCACGGTGCTTTGTATCATTTCCATCAGGGCCCTTCCTCCTTTCATGCTCCTGGGGGACAGGGCCTTTTCCATATTTGTATCCACATGCATCTCCCAGAGCCCTGGTAACCCTGCACTCAGTGATTCTTACTGCATTCAATTGCTCAGATAATGCTGGCAGTCACTAGAGGTCGAGGGAGAGTTGGTTGGAGAAGGTGGCGTTTTTCCTCATGGATGTTAAATGGCCCAGGAGCCTCGCATGGCACCCAGACTGGCCCTTGCTCCTCAAGCCTTGGCATGTCTGCTCCCTTCCCCTGAGCTCTTCTTCTGGCACGCTCCTCACCATCCTGGGGGACTCAGCCCAAATAGCACTCGAGGAGCGGGAGTCTATCCTTACCCACAGAACCAGGGCCCCTATTATATGCTCTCATAGATCCCTATGCTTTTTCTTCAAATCACTTGTCACTGTTTGTAATTATTTATTGGCTATTGTATATATCCCTACTCAACTGTAAGCACCAGAAGGGCAGGAGGCTTGACATAGAATAATGTCATATGAAAAAAGAAGGAAGAAAGGAAGGAAGAAGGAAAGGAAGGAAGAAATGAATTGAGAAAAATCTCAATCTGGAAAGGAACAGACAGCAGAAAATAAAGAGAACTGAGAGTTGTTATTGAAGGTCCAGGGGTCCCAAATGTGGGTCCAGAGGTAAACCAGTTTAAGAGAATTCATATTAGGAGAATCCACAGACCGCCTCCTGTGAGACATCCAAATGCTTTCAGGGAGCTAGAAAGATAACCAAATGTATTTGGTTGTTAAAAAATGGAATTGAGGTGAGGTACTATATTCTTCAAATAAAAGAGGACTCACAAAGGATGATAAAAAAGAGGAAATTGAATTGAACTGCAGCCTGTGGGATTTATATTAGATAAAAAGAAAGCCTGACAATAAAGGCTATTATACCCTGGAAAAGATAACTAGATCTAAAAAAAACGAGTGAATTAGATTTTCTCTCAGGTTTTTCAATGCCCCTTCCAGCTTAGATTCTATTGTCACCTGGTGTTTCTTTTGTCAGGCTGAGAAAAAAATTATTGTGGAACAATATTATAATAATCATAATGAAAAATTTTAAAGAAATATATTATACCTTGTATAATTAATTACTTTTACTTTTGCTAATGTCCTTTCTTTCTTCTTCCCTGTACATGATGGACTAGACTTTGTTTACTGTTTGCTCTAACTATTGTTTAGAAGATTAGCATATCATCCTAAATATTACTAATTATTATTTAGCAACGTTTAACGTATTTTAAAGCACATTACATCTAATTATACCAGTGAAATATAACTTTGAGTGAAAGTAACTTTTGATTTTCTTTTATGAAAGACACAAAATGTAGCACTAATGTTTTGGCAGCTTTTTAAAGAATTAAACAATGGGATGGATACTCTTCCTGATAAAATAGCTCATGTAAGAATTTGGAGTCCTAAGCAAAACACTGACTTTTCAACCAGATTACTTCTCAATGAAAATGTTATTGAGCACTTACTGTCTGTGTGGATGTTTCTCTCTCTCTTTCTCTCTCCCTCCCTCCCTTCCTCTCTCTCTCAAATCAACACATAAAAATTTTAAAAATAAATAACATACAATTTGACTTTGTCCTGCGGCATAGTCCCAGATGATGGGGCTGGGATAATTAATTCATTTACTAGAGCTCTGCAGATCCCTTCCATTATATTCAAGTCCTTCAGTCATTCATTCAACAAACATTTATTGAAAACTTACTATGTGTCATATCCACTGTTAGGGTGCTACAGCTACAAAGACTCTTTGCTCTCCAGCTGCTCATTATATGTGTTGGTAGCACAAATCATTAAATATGGACAATAGGGCCTGTTCGTTCAATACCAGCAATATGGGGTTTATAGGAGAAGCTTCACAGAGGAGGTGGCCGGTGTGCTGAGTGTTAGAGGAGGAACTGGAGTAGGGGTCAGCCAGGCAATTCATATTCCTGACAAAGAGTACAGCTTAAGCAAAGGGGCAAAGACAAGAAATAGCATAGTATGGCCACAAGTTTAATGGTGCTGGAGCACACAGCTGAGGCAGGGAGTGGTGAGTGATGAGGACAGAGGGCTGAGCAGGGAGCAGTTGATGAGGGCACAGCTTGGACTTCATCCTGCAGGGGGTGGGGAGTGCAGAAGAGTTTAAAGCAGGGGATGACATCACCGGAGATTATTTTAGTGGCACTGGAGAGGATACATTTGAGGCAGACAAAAACTGGAAGCAGCAAAACCTCTTAGGGGGCATTTGCACAAATGAGTAGTAGATTTGTGTTTATATTGAATAATCATAGCTAACATTTATTATATGAAAGTTACTAAATAAGCACTATAATGCAATATTGTCTTACTATTTCAAACAGGCCTATGAATAAATACTATTATTATCCTAATTTTACAGCTAACAAAAGAGACAAACTGTTAAGAAACTTGTCCAAGGTTAGGATGCAACCTGGGCAGTTTAGCACCAAAGCTTATGCTCCTAATCACTATCTCACTTATTTAATTTCTGTCTCTTGCATTAGAATGAAAACTCCATGCAGACCGGAACCATATTGCTGGTGTTTTCTATTGTGCCTACACAACAGGTACATGGTAACTATGTGTTGAATAAAATCAATGAATAACCCAAGTGAAAGAAACAGTGGACTAAATTATGTATACATATAAGAAATAATTTGGGTGAAATATTGGTAAACTTTTTGCAGACTTTGGTGATTGCTATGGACTAAATGTCCATAAATTCATACGTTGCTCCTCCTCAAATTCACACCTTGAAATCCTAAGACCCCAGTGCGGCCTCTAAGGAACTGAATAAGTTAAAGGTGATCATAAGTGGGGAGCCCTAATCCAACAGTAAGGTGTCCTTATAGGAAGAGGAGGAGAAACCAGAGTGTGTTTTCTGTTCTTTTCTCTCTCTCTTTCCCTCCCTCTGTCTTTCTTTCTCTCCCTCTCTCTGTCTGAGCATGCACTCAGGAAAGGTCATGTGAGGACTAGTGAGAAGGTGGCCCTCTGTAAACAGGAAGAGGCTTTTATCAGAAAACAAATCAGCTTGAACCTTGATCTTGGACTTCTAGCCTACAGAACTGTGAAAAAATAAATTTCTGTTGTTTGAGCCACCCAGTGTATGATGATTTGTTATGGAAGCAGGAGCAGACAAGACAGTGATTAGTAGGATGAAGGTGGGTGGTGAAGGAGAGGTTTGCAAGCCTGGAAGACTAGAGGGACAGTGGTGCCAGTCATTGGGGTAAAGAACCCAGCAAGGGGAAGAGGAAAGATTGGTTATGGTTAATGGAACAAACAACACTAATTTTTCTGAACTCAGGGTTTACCTCACTCAAACACAGCAATATAGAAGTTAGCTATTTAAAACCACTTATTCAATAAATGTGTATTCATCCCCTAGCCATGGTGACTGCTGTGCTTATCCTGAGAATACAAAGTAAATAAGATTCATTCTCTGACCTCAAGGAACTCACAGTCCACTGGGGAGAAATATTGTTCCCTTTTGTAAAGCTAGCATGCCAGCTGGAAAGACCATTTTCCCTTTCTCCATTTTCTAAAGACCTGGGATCATCAGAACTATAGAGGTAAAATCCCATATGAATAAGAAAGAGTCATCTGAGGGAGGTAGGGGAGGCTGGGGGAGGGGGAGGTCAATGGGGTGAAAAAAGGAGACATATGTACTACTATTTGTAATACCTTAAACAGTAAACAAAAAAAGAGTCATCTGAACTGGATTTGCATATGGGCCTCGAAGTATAAAAGCTGAGTGATGATCACAGGCAGTTTTAGGGTTCTCAGTTACACCTGCAGAGTTGTTTTAAGATCAGAGAAGAAAAGGTAGGTAGAAATGTTTTGTCAAATGCAATATGCATGTTAATAATAATAATTATTATAAAAGCTACATTTCTCACCTGCAGAAACTAGAGGTGAATCAGCCATAGGCAACAAGTCAGAGCTAAAAAGGCCGCTTTGAACCCTGTGGGGGCAGGAGTTCTGGGATGGTAGGGGGAGTAAGACTGAGGTAGTGGGACATAGAATAGGCTTTGGGGCCCTATAGACCTAGTTCAAATCACAGTCCAGTCAGTTATTAGCTATGGGAAATCGAATAAGTCATATAATTAACCTGAGCTTTAGTTTCTTCATCTGTAAAATGGAGTTAATAATACCAACCCTGGAGGGTTGTTCTGAGTATGTAAAGGGCTTGGCATGGTGCCTGGCAGAGTTGTCGCTCAATTAATGGCAACTGTTGCTCCTATTAAAATATTATCATTTTCTTCTCCTATCTCCTAAGGGGTTTGTGTAGGTAGTGAAGTAACTTGAGATGCCAAGAAGTGAGGGAAATGGAAGGGTTTTTATGACGGACTTAAAAAGTTATTTTTAAAAGTTTAAAAAAAAAAAGAGCAGTCCAACTCGGCTTTCCTCTCCTACCCTATGGTGCAAACATAACTCTTGTAGAAATTAGCACTGTATTCTATAGCTTGGAGCCACAGAACACCCACCTTGATAATTATTCCTTGTATTTAGTCTATCCTAAGTAAATCTATCAATCACCATTAATAAGGGTTCTCCAAAGGCAATGCTTCTCAAACTTTAATGTACACATGAGTCAGCTGAGGGCTTGTTAAATGCAGACTTTTATGCTGTGGATTTAGAGTGGGGCATGTAATTCTGCCTTTCCAAAAGCTCCCAGGCAAGGTCCATGCTGCTGGTTCATGGGCCACACTTTGAGGAAAGAGCCAGGCTCTGAAGGGACGTGGACATATCTTCCTTGGCGCGGTGTTCACTGTAATGGCCTGCTTCTCTTTTGTGAGCTACCTAATTTGCAAACTAACTGCTAGAACACTAACAAGCCCTTTTCAGACCAGATGTAGAAATCCCGCAACAGGACTCATTTCAGATCAATAGCGACTTTTTTGAGTAGCCTACTCTGTGCAAGGCACTGTGCCAGGTGCCAGGGATATACAGGTTCGTAAGACACAATTCCTGCTTCTGAAGGCTGTCCTCATTCTAACACTGCATACCCTTGTAGACTAACTTTCTGAGGGCAGTCTTACTGTCTCCCCTATTGCTTAACACTATGCAGATACTCAATAAATACTAAATAAATGAATCAATGAGTTCACAGGAGTTTCATTGAAAATGTCTTCTCGAAGCACATGACAATGGGACACTCTTAAACTGCACTCTATCCTAAGTATCACATGTAAGAAGTGGCTAAGTTAAACTGAGGCTGATAGGCTGAGTACTAATACAATCTGCCTGGTCTCCTTACAAAAAGAGGAGATTAGAACACAGAGAGAGACTCCAGGGATAAGAACACAGTGAGAAGGTGGCCATCTGCAAGCCAAGCAGGGAGGCCTCAGAGGAAACCAAACCTTGATCTTAGATTACCAGCATCCAGAACTGTGAGAAAATAAATTTCTGTTGTTTAAGCCCCCCAATGTGCAGTATTTTGTTATGACATCCTTAACAAACTTATACAGATTTTCACAGCTTTTATGCCCAGATCCAGACTCCCTTTTGTAGGGCACACAAAGTGGAAGAATAATTCTGAGTGGATGGATGAACCCCAGAGTGCAGTGGGAATGAATTATGGAAAAACTGGGGGGAGACAGACAGAAGAAGGTGAGACAGTAGCCTAAATTGGGCTAAAACAGCTGCTATACACACACACACACACACACACACACACACACACACACACACACCCACTTCCTCCCTTCTCATGATACCAACACAAAGTAAACAGCTTTTTGACTTCTTTTCCCCTTGGTAGCAGAAGGAAGACCCCAGGTACATCTCTATGCAAAGAGCTAGAGAGTACCTGTGATGATAAGGCAATGAAACTGAATTTTTGACAAACAAATTAAAACACACATAGTCAAATGAGATTCCTGCTAGTCACAGGGAAGCTACATTTGAAACCTGATTCTAAAGTCAGGGAATTAGTATTTTTATTTAGCTTAGTTTGTAATAAACATGCCAACTCATATGTATAGATGAGTGCCTCCTTCAAAATAGTCATTCTAGAACAGCCGTGGGCAAACTACGGCCCTCGGGCCGGATCCGGCCCGTTTGAAATGAATAAAACTAAAAAATAAAAAAGACCGTACCCTTTTATGTAATGATGTTTACTTTGAATTTATATTAGTTCACACAAACACTCCATCCATGCTTTTGTTCCGGCCCTCCGGTCCAGTTTAAGAACCCATTGTGGCCCTCGAGTCAAAAAGTTTGCCCACCCGTGTTCTAGAATCTAGAACAGTGGTTCTCAACCTTCTGGCCCTTTAAATACAGTTCCTCATGTTGTGACCCAACCATAAAATTATTTTCGTTGCTACTTCATAACTGTAATGTTGCTACTGTTATGAATCGTAATGTAAATATCTGATATGCAGGATGGTTTTAGGCGACCCCTGTGAAAGGGTCGTTGGACTGCCAAAGGGGTCGCGACCCACAGGTTGAGAACCGCTGATCTAGAAGGCTCTACCTTTTTCTAACTATGTCACTGTTCTCAAATCATTTCTGGAATTGCTTTCAGGGTCTGTGAGATAATCTTCTGAATGTTCTCAGTGGTGACTCCTGAAGGTGGATTTGATTTTGAAAAACAAGCAAGGGTCCTTCTGGGTCAACTCTAGCTAACTAGGGGGAGCAGCAAAACTGTGGAATGCCAAGACAACTGACACCAAAGTACCCAGGCTGATGTTTCTTGGGTGAATTGTACTCAACCCCAAAAGGCAGTTACCAAAGACCAACTCCAGACATGCAGTGAACATGTTATAAGCATGACATCAAGGAGTGGGGGCGACTGCTCTGAAGTAAACATACAAGTTTTCTTTTCATGTCGTTATGCAAGTTTTCTAGTGGTTCCCTTTACCAGAGTATTTCCTCAGGTCCAGATCTATCCTACCTCATGGGACCACAGTTCCAAGAAGTACAAGGACCTCATTGCCCTACTCAATTTTTAATTCCAACGTGGGTACTTGATATGCGGAGTGAATAGCTGATGGAAAATTCAATAGGGGGGAAGAATGTCTAAGGTGTTTGGGGTTTACTCTATGTGATTCAAAGGCTATAACTAGGACCCAGAGAGAAGCTTAGGAGAAATAAATTTCTACTCCAATGCAAGACACTGTCAGCAGCGGAGCTGTCCAGCAGTGGATTGAGTTTGCCCTGGAAATAGTGAGCTTCCAGCCCTGGGAGGAGTTGAAAACAAAGGCTGCTTGCTATGGGAACTGGTCAAGGTTCCTCCAGTAATGAGTGGGAAGCTATAAGCAATGACCTCCAAGGACTATTTCCAAAGTCCATCCTGCACAATACACCTGGCAAATGATAGGCCCTGAAAAAATACTGGAATGAAATGAATGAGAAATATGGGGCATCTTGTGAGCCAAGCCAAGGAGAAGAGACTTGGAGCTCAGTCATCTGCAAGGAAGGTAGGGAGAAGTGAAATGAAAAGGGCCCGTGCATCATGAGGTGGGGTCTCCCTTGAGTTTTTGGTACCACGGAAGAAGTGCTTTGGGTGCCTGAAGCCTCACGTTTATGAAAGGGTAGTACTTTTGAAGGTGGTAGGAGTTGAGAAAGGAGATAGACCACTGCTCACCCTTCTTAAACTCCTCCAGCACCGTGTCCAGCCGAGTATCATTGAAGACGCAGTGCAGGGGCCGGTTGTAGAAGCGGGTGACGGTGAGGAGTGGGGTGCAGTCATCGGGGTCCACGAAGGCCAAGTCCTTGACAAACAGAATGTCCACAATGTTGTGCCGCTGATCGCCCTCGTACACGGGGATGCGAGTGTAGCCGCTGCGCAGGATCTCGGACACCGTGGAGAAGTCCAGCACGGCGTCGGAGCGCAGCATGAAGCAATCGCCCAGAGGCGTCAGCACCTCCTCCACCACCTTGGTGCGCAGCTCCAGGGCGCCCTGAATGATGTTGAGCTCCTCTTTCACCAGGTCGTTGTAGGGGTCCGCGGCCCGCAGCGTCTCCAGCAGCTTTTCCCTCGTGTAGAAAGTGCTGATCTCCTGGCGCAGCGCCCAGTCCAGCAGGCGGCCCAGCGGGTAACACACCGGGAAAGCGGCCGCCATCAGGAGCCGGGTCAGGCACACGCTGTGCGAGGCGATGGCCAGCCCGTGCCGCGAACACACAGAATAGGGGCAGATCTCCGCGCCCAGGAACACGGCGCCGGTGCACACCAGCGCCGGCAGCCACGGGAAGTGAATCCCCGCCTCGCCGTAGTCTTCCCCCGGATCCCCGACGCCCGGCGGCAGCGAGGTGTACAGCCAGCCGGCCAGGACCGCGTTGGCTCCGGCTTGGCCCAGGAGCAGCGTGCAGAGCAGATGGGTCCCCCGGCCGCGCACCGCCTGCACGCGGCGCGCCTGCTCCTGCTCGGTGGCCGAGCCGCTGTTCCGCAACACCCGTAACTCCACGGGGTCCAGCGAGAGCAGGCTCAGGCGCAGACCGCTGAACAGGGCGGACAGGGCGAGCAGCAGGAGCGCCCCGAGCGCCCGCAGCCACGCGGGGGTCAGCAGGCCCTCGTCAAGGGCCGTACAGCCGCGGGCGGACGCGCAGCAGGAATCCGCCGGCCGCCGTGGTGGTCCCAGGAGCGTCCGTCCCCAGGGCGCACAGCGAGAAGAGGTTCCCCGCCACCGCCCGCGCCGCCCTTATCCGCTTCACCCTTGCGCAGCTCTCGCACTCGCACCTGGACCAGCGCCGATCCGGCCACGCCTCCGGGGCGCAGGGGCCCCAGGACCTCCACGTCCGACGCCCAGTCGCTCTGCTCGCGGCAGCGCTGCGGCCCCGGCGGACGCGTGGGGACCGCGCTGGGCGCCAAGCCGCTCCCGCCCGGCGGCTCCTCGATAAACACGAGCCGTGGAGCCAAGTCGCCCGTGCCGTTCTCCCCCGAGGAAAGGGTGGGTACGGGCACCAGCGCCGCGGGGGCTGCGGGCCCGGGCTGGAAATAGACACGCAGGAGGAAGCTGGTGCCTTCTGCCGCGCGGAGGGTGCCCCCCTCCAGGGACACGCGGCCTCCAGCGGTGTCCTCGGGCCTTAGGCCCAGCAGCCAGGCGGCGGCGGCCGGGGGCCGAGGGGACAGGGAGAAGAAGAGCAGGAGCACAGCGCCCCGGCTGCAGCAGTCTCGGAGTCTGACACCCACTGCAGCTGCCGCTGCCGCCATCCTGCACCCGGCGCGGCTGCACGTGATACTGCAGAAAGAAGAGCGAGAGCCTGAGGGAGGAGGAGCCAGCGCCTGGAACCGGTCCCAGGCAGGTCACCACGTGCACGCTCCCTGCGCGCGTGGGCTGGAGGCGGTGGGGGTTCGGACCCTGTCAGGGCAGGATGTCCCAGCAGGAGGCTGGAAATGGCCACGCATCACTGCACGGTGCATAACCCTGACGCACTCTGGTATATCTGAACTGCAGCCTAGCGAAAGCTTGGCTTGGAGCAGGGCCTCCTGCTTAAGCAGGAGGCAGCACCTTAGCGAACTCCTACCCGGCAGTAATTCCCTGCCGGCCCCTCTTCTTCCCCATTGGCCAGGGAAATTTCCCATCGAGTTGCTTCTCCTCCTGCTAGCATTCCCCCTTCTGGTAAAAATATATTCTGGAGGCAAGTCTTGAATCTGTAAAACATTATGTTTGGTCTCAACTCCAGCTGATCTTTCATGTTTAAAATTTTCTAAATCACTTACATTCAATTCTTTCTTAAGACTGGAATGTCCATCAGTGAGAAACTGTTGAAATAAGTCATGATACTACTGTGTGATGGAATACTATGCAGCAGGAAAAAAGAAGAACATGGATCCATGTGATTGTGATATGGAAAAGTCTCCAAAGTAAGAGTTAGTTGAAAAATGGCAAGGTGCAGAACAATGTGTGTAATATGCTACTGTTTGTGTTAAAAGTATTTGTGTATAAACTTATATGTACACATAAACATATATATTAGATTTAATATACAGAGGGTATAAAAGAAATTTGTAATGTTCACCTCTGGGGAGTGGGGAACAGGACTAGAGTCTGGAAGGTTGATTGAGAGATACTTAAAGTGCACACATACACACACACACACACACACACACAGCAAGTTGCAAAGATGAAGCAGAGATTCCAAGTATCCGTTACCCAGTTTCCCCCAATGGTTATATCTTAACTATAGCATAACTAGAGGCCCAGTGCATGAATTTGTGCATGGGTGGGGTCCAGTGGCTCGCCCCATGGGGGTCCATAGGGCCGGGCTGATGGAGAGCGGAGGAGGGGAAGTGGGCGGTTGGTCAGCCAGCCCTGCCCCCAATTGGGGTGTTGGGGACTGATCTGGGGGAGGGGGGTGAGGGTGGGGCTGATCAGTGCCCAGGTCAGGCTGGTTGGCTGCTACAGTGTGCATCATAGCCACTGGTTGTTCTGGTCGTTGCACCATTTGGTCACTCGGCTTTTATATATATAGATACCAAAAGCAGGAAATTGATATTGGTATAATGTGTGTATAATTCTATGTCATTTTTTCACACACATAGATTTATATAACCATCACTGCCATCAAAATACAGAACCATTATTCTATCACCACAAAGATCTGAGAGGGAGACTTTTTGCTGAATTCCTGTGTGTTGTTTGAATGTACCATAGGCTTGTGACTTCATTTTTATGCATTTATTTTTAAGTTTTATGTAGTAAAATTCACTTTTTGGCTTATATTCTATACATTTTGACATAAAATGTCATATTCATATGACCATCATAATCAAGAATAGTGCCATAACCCCCCAATATTCCCTCTCACTGTCTCTTTGCAGTCAACTCTCCCTCATCCCTTCTTCTGGATACTACTGAGTTGTTCTCCACTATAGTTTTCATTTTCCAGAATGTTATATATTGGAATAATACAATATGCAGCTTTTTGAATCTGGTTTCCCTAGTTAGCATAATGCATTTGAGAGTTATCCATGTTGTTGTGTTTATCAAGAGCTCATTCCTTTTTATAGCTGGATAGTATCCCATTAGATTGGTATTTCACAGGTTGTTTATCTACTTACCAGTTAAAGAACATTTATTTCCAGTTTTATGTATAAAGCAGCTATAAATGTTCATGTGCATGTTTTTGTGTGAACATACATTTTCATTTCTCTTGTGTGAAATTACCATAGGTCTGTATTACTTTTTACTTCATTTTAAATATATATTTTTATTGATTTCAGAGAGGGAGGGAAAGGGAGAGAGAAATAGAAACATAAATGATGAGAGAGAATCATTGATCGGCTGCCTCCTGCACTGGATATGGGCCCTGACCGGGAATCAAACCATGATCTCCTGGTTCATAGGTTGACGCTTAACCACTGAACCACGCCAGCTGGGCTGGTACCTCTTAATAATTTAAAAAATCATTGCTTTGTTTGAAATGTTAATTTCCATAGAATGTGGGAGACCCCAAAATATTAAGAAAGCCTTGCAGAGGATAAAGCTCAATACAAATGATCCCAGTTAAAAGTCATCTTTTCATAACAAACTCTAATCATCCAGAGTGGGAATAGCCCTTTTCTGCTTTGAGACTAGACAGGGGCTAGTTGGCCACATGCCTACATAGGTTTTCTTTTATTTCTTTTTTTAAAAAAATATATTTTATTGATTTTTTACAGAGAGGAAGGGAGAGGGATAGAGAGTTAGAAACATTGATGAGAGAGAAACATCAATCAGCTGCCTCCTGCACACTCCTCACTGGGGATGTGCCCGCAACGAAGGTACATGCCCTTGACCGGAATCGAGCCTGGTACCCTTCAGTCCGCAGGCTGACGCTCTATCCACTGAGCAAAACCAGTTTTCTTGTCACTCTGCAGGGAATGTGAAACAACCCTGCCATTGCCTTAAAATACACTAGATCCGGTCCATGCACTACAAGCTGCCTCTGGCATGGGCTGCTTAAGAGATAGCTGATGATTTAATCTGAAGGGGGAACATTGAGGCATTTATGGGATATATAGAGGAACAGGAGAAGTGGGGTCAGGCATGTGATTGTTTCCCTTAAGTATTGGGGGGATAAAAGCTCTCACTTTTCTCTTGACAGTTTGATCTCTCTCCTCTCTCAACCTAAAGCTTCTCAGTACAAAGGTATGTTATCCTAAGGGTTCTCCCACCTCTTTTAGGCCATAGGACTTTATCATCATTATGATACCACCTAACACCTTTATCAAGATTTAGAGTTACAAAGGAATTTTATATTTTTTATTTCATTCACACAATAGCCCTGTGAAGTAGATATAATTATCCCCATTTTACAGATTAGATTAAATGACCAGTAAAACATCTTTGGACTCTAGTTTGATACTCTCTCACCCCGCAGTCCTGACTAATCCTATATAATAAAACCCTAATATGCAAATTGACCGAATGGTGGAACGACCAGTTGTTATGATGCACACTGACCACCAGGAGGCAGACACTCAATGCAGGAGCTGCCCCCTGGTGGTCAGTGTGCTCCCACAGGGGGAGTGCCTCTCAGCCAGAAGCTGGGCTCACAGCTGGCAAGCGCAGCGGCAGGTCTGGGAGCCTCTCCCACCTCCACTGCAGGTGGGTGGTAAGGAGTGAGGGGTCCCGGACTGCGAGAGCCCCGAACTGCAGACTGCAAGAGGAGTTCCGGACTGTGAGAGGGCGCAGGCCAGGCGGAGGGCCCCCCCTACTCCCCGCCCCCTCCCCCCCTCAGTGCACGAATCCGTGCACCAGGCCTCTAGTGTCAAAATAAAACCTTTCAAAAATATTAGGTCAGGAATTTAAAACCTAAATTTCTGATGATAAAGAATTACATGCTCATTGAAGATAGATTTTTAATGTAAAAAAACATAAGTATAAAGAAACTATAACACCACCAACTCGAAATATACACTGTTAATATTATAGCACACTTTAAAATTTTTCTATATAGACAGATAACTGAGAAATGCACACACATACTTGTCTATTTTATATTTAAATACATATTATACATATAATTCTAGTCTGCTTTTGTCACTTAATATATTAAGAGCATTTTCCATAATGTAATAACACTTATTTCATAAAGATAGTTTTTAATGAATGATACTATTACATATATATGTATAATATTGAGAGAGAGAGAACTGTAAGAATGATTCTATTTCCAATTGTACCAGCTCGATTATTAGCAAGTGTTAGGCTTTGGAAAGTCAATCCACCTTTCTGGGCCCATTTCCTCATCTATGAAATGAAAGACCATTTTAGGGTCCCTCCCCTTTCATGAGTCAGTGTCTGAGGGCTAATGTATACTGGGTGAGGATAATCCAGAGAGACTGAGTACTTTTCCTTTACTGAACAGGAGGGTCTGGAAAAGTACTGGGTCTCCAGTGTTCTACTATAACTGGAAGGATTCCTAAAACAGGTTCAGGCAGTGAGATTCTAGTAAGGAAGAGCTGTCAGAATAGCTCCTCAGGATCTGAATGTTGACTGTCTTCCTAGCTTACAAAATGGGCAACTCCTCACTTCTCAGACAGATGGAGGAAATGATACTTGCCTCTAATCTCATGACTATGCTATTTTAGAATGCATATGTTAAAATGTTTTTTTTTATTACTTGTTTATTGATTCAACAAGTATTTGTTAGGCAACAAAGTACTAGGCCCTGTGCTAAGTATTGGGTATAGACAGATACCATCCTTGCCTTCATGGAGCCTAATTTCTACTGAGGATGACAGAGATGAACTAGAAGTTGCTTACCTACCTAATTAATTAATTACTCCTATGAAGGAGATGTTCAAAGTGTCATTCATCTAGAGAGGAAGGTCTGGGAAGACTATAACCCCAAATTAAATTTAATAAAAATGGAAGAATTTATACATTAGGAAGAAGATGAAAACTTTAGTATTTTGTGCCTTCTATTCCTTTTGTACTACTTTTAAAATTATGACAGTGTATTAATAATATTCCTACTAATATAATCCATTAGCATTTATTGCATGCTTACTTTGTGCCAAATACATGATCTCTTTTAATCCTCACAATAGGTGAGAAAACTGTGGCTGTAACTGGATAAGTCTGTGAAAGTCACATCACTAATGGGTAGTGGGGCCTAATCATATAGACAGTCTGAGTCCAGAGTCTACAGTTTAAAAAGTTAGAAAAATAATAATACCAATAACCCTTAGATAAGGTTTACTATATATCAGGCATAAATTAACTCATTTAATTCTTATAAGCACCTTTGGAAGTAGGTACTATTATCATTTCCATTTTAATTGAGGAAGCTAAGCTACAGAGAAATTAAGTACCTTGGTGGATTTTACAACCAGTAGCAGAAACACTGCCACTACACTGCACTACACTACAGCTATCTGTCAAACTTTTGCCCATTTATATACATGGTCCTATATAGTTGCACTTCTAACATTTCTACAATTGTAGTATTGCTTCCTTTCATTCCTCATTATAGTGTAATTATTTTCCCTTATTAAAACTATACACATTTTCCCCTTTCCTCTCTTTACACTAAATTGGGTGGAATAGGGTTAAAGTTTTGGGCTAGCATCTAAAGTGCATCTGCTCTTTTATGGGACATATATTCAAGCATGCTTCATATCTGAAAACACTAATATTGTTATTGTTGTTTGTTGGTTTTACCACAGGCACAGAGGATTGAGTTAATCATTTTCCTCAGTTCATGGGCTAAGAAAAGGCCTCCTTTCCATCCTAATCCCATTCCTTCCTCATTCAGGCAGCCACTCCAATATCTTGATATGGTCTTTTACAGGTAAGTATCCCTGTAAAATATACAGTGTTGGTTTGTGTGTTTTTATTTTATTGAGATATGATTCACATACCTTAAGATTCACCCTCTGAACTATAAAATTCAGTGGTTTTTAGTATATTCATTAAGTTGTGTAACCATCATCACTGTCTACTTCCAGAACATTTTTATCACCCCCAAAAGAAAGCCCCATCCCCTGTCCCACTGATATACTTTCTGCCTATGTATATGCTTTTAATTGTCATAAAATGTGCTATAAAACTTGCTCTGTCTCTTACATTTTCACTAAACCCTATGTTTATAAAATCTGTTCATGTTGCTGAACATATGCTTAGTTTGATGTTTCTAAATGCTAGGTGGTCTTCCACATTGGATAGCCACAACTTTAATTTCATCTATTCCCTTAGAGAGGGACACAGATTGCCATCAACTTTCCACTACCAAAAGCCACAGTGAAATACTTGACCATTCCCTACCGGACCTGTGGGAGACTCCTCTGGGATGTACCCACTGTGAGACTGTTGGGCCACAGTATATACATACACTTAATTTTTCTTAGTATAACCAGAATACTCTCCACCAGTAGTGCCTGAATTTTCCTGTTTCCCCATATCCTAGCCTGCAATTAGTATTTACTTTTCAAATCTGGCCAAGCCGATGAGCATGAAGTGCTATCTCATTTTTAAAAAACTTGAATGTCCTAACAACTTTGAGAATCTCATTATTATTTGTTAGCCTTTCAGGTGTGAAATTGGGTGGAATAGGGTTAAAGTTTTGGGCTGGCATCTAAAGTACATCTCCTCTTTTATGGGACACATATTCAAGCATGCTTCATATCTGAAAATGCTAACACACTACTCTGCTTGAAGCCCTGGACCCTATTCATACAGAAGCATGGAGATGGAGGTTCCCAGTGGAGCAGGGGTAAGGCAGTCTGGACTTGTTAATGTCTACAATAAACCATTAATTGTGTGCACAATATTTCTGAGGTACAGGCGTTTCTATCAGTTAATAAGTGAAACTCTTACCTAGGGCAGAGAGGTCCTCCCCCCACCCCCCTAAGGTCAATAATTTTCTTTGTTCATCATTAATACCCAGCATCTGGGTAGTTAGAATGTCAATCCCACTCTGATCACCAGCTAATCAGTGTATTAAACACCTCAATCCAATGTGGGGTACCAGACAGGGGCACAAAATGCTGGAAGCAGAGATGGTAACTTCCACCTAAACAATGAAAAATATTGAAGATGTTTTCTTTACTGAGAGGAGATGGGAGAAATTCAAAGTTATTCATATAATATTGGCTTGAATGTTGTTTTTCATGATAATCTGGTTCTTAGATGGGCAGGGGGCAGTCAATCTAAGAGAGTCTTTAATGCAGGCAAATATTCATTTTTGTTTTTATAAAGCCATGATTATCAAATTTTATTATGCATAAAAATCACATGGGAGGTTTGATTTTTTTAAAACAGATTCCAAAAGAATACTCAGGAAACTGGTAACAGTGGTTGCCTCTCTGAAGAGAAACTGGTAGCCAAGAAACAAGGATAGGAGAAAAACTTTTCCCTTTTGATCTTTATATTTTATATAATTAACTTACATTTTCTATACAAAAATAATTTACATTTAATTTAAACATGCATGTTCCTGAGGCCTTAAAAATGAAGGCCTAGAGTGGGGATCATGTGTGGGCTGGGAGGGGGCCAATGGGGGGAAAAAGGGGACATCTGTAGTACTTTCAACAATAAAGATAAATTTAAAAACAAAAGAATAAAAAAATTTAAACCCTGGCTGGGTAGCTCAGTTGGTTAGAAAGTTGTCTGGATATACCAAGGTTGTGGGTTTGATCCTCAGTCAGGGCACATCTAAGAATCAACCAATTATTGAAAAAAAGAAAAAGAAAAAAATGCACATTCCTATCTCCATTTTGAGTCTGTGGGTCTGGAATAGGACCCAAGAATCTGCATTTTAATAAGTGTCTCCTGTGATTTCAATACAGTTGACTGTTGACTCACTTTTTGAGAAACAATGACATAAAAGAGTAGTTCTTAATCTTTTTTACATTTATGAACTCCTGGAAATTTCTAATAAAAGCTATGGGCTTTTCCCCTAGAAAACTGCACTTGTACTCAAGGACATGATAATGTGAATATGTTGTGAATACAATTGCAGGTGTTCATGGAACCCCAGTGGCATCATATTCATGGTCCTTACATTAGGGATCCCTGACATATAGGATTTGTTCTATATGATGCAAGGAGTTGTTTTTGTTTTTGCTTTTCATCCTCACTTGAGGATACTTCTTCCATTAATGTGAGAAAGACATATAGATTGGTTGCCTCCTACACATGCCCCAAATGGTGCTGGGGATTGAACCTGCAACCCAGGTACATGTCCTTGACCAGGAATTGAACCGGTGACACTCTAACTACTGGGAAAACACTGGCCAGGGCAGGAGTTTTTTAAGAGAGAAATTTAGATAATTGAGAGCATTTAAAAGTATGTATATGTGTGCACATATGTGTGTATATAAGAAAAGTGCAGGAGTGATTTCTACTTTTGATGAAGGGGTTCCTCCTCCATTTCTAGAATCAGCTCCTAACTAATAAAGGAACAGAAAGAAGATGGATCCCTCAACAATTCCCTTCCAGCTACATTCTCTTCACAAACACGTTAATGAAATTTGCAGATGACCCCAAAAGAGGATATGCAGCAAACACCAGGAAAGCCAAAGAAATTATATAAAACATAAACAATATGGCAAAGAGAATGACACTCGGCTTGGAAAATTTTCAAGGAGAGGCATCTGGGGAAAAGTAATTGGAAAGAAAATTTTTCATGGGGAGGGCAACACCTGGAAAATAGTAATGGCTATAAGAGGCCCAAGGGTGATGCTAAATGGCAAATTAGATATATGTCTGTTGAGATATTACGAGAAAATATGACACTGGCCTCTTGTCACAAAGCAGGAAGACAATGGCTCTTTCTGTTTGGCCCTAGTGAGGTAGCACCTGGGATGCTGTTTTTAGTTTTGGACACTTCATTAGTGGAAAAGTGTTGATTAATATTTGGGAATTTAGCCGTAACCGGCTTGGCTCAGTGGATAGAGCTTCGGCCTGCAGACTGAAAGGTCCCAGGTTCAGTTCCGGTCAAGGGCATGTACCTTGGTTGTGGGCACATCTCCAGTGGGAGGTGTGCAGGAGGCAGCTGATTGATGTTTCTCCTTCATTGATGTTTCTGGCTCTCTATCTCTCTCCCTTCCTCTCTGTAAAAAATCAATAAAATATGTTTAAAAAAACAAAAACAAAACAAAAAATATTTGGGAATTTAGAGGAAAGAAGCAAGAACAATTAAAAGCATTTATTTGACACAACTCAACCATTCAAAACCAAAGCACAGAGGGAGAGAGGAGTAATGAAACTATATACTTTGATTGTGTTACTAAGAAATTAAAGAAATCAAAGGTCTCTTCTTTCAATTTCAGCATAGAACCAATGATTGTTGGAGCTGGGAGGGTCTTTGGAGATGAATTTTGATGACCTTTAAGTTCCTGGGCAGTGTTAAAATTCTGTAAGCTAGGTAGGTTGCCCTTGGGCTGTGCATTCCACAGAGATCTAGCAAAAGTCTTCTTAAACACAGATCTGATATTATTCTCCTGATTAAAATACCCCAATGGATTCCCATGGTATTTAGAATAAATTTAGCCTTTCAACAGGGCCCATATCATTAGGCCTTTACCTAAATCTTGTTTTCTACCACTCTTCCCTGAGCTCACCAATCTTCAGCCACATCTCCCTTCTCTCTATTTCTGTTTTTAAAATTTTTATTTATTGATATTAGAGAGAGAGAGAGATAGAGGTAGAGAGAGATAGAGAAAGAGAGAGAAACATCGATTTGTTGTGCCACTTATTTGTGTATTCACTGGTTGATTTTTGTATGTGCCCTGACTGGGGCTCGAACCTGAAAACTTAGCATATCAGGACAATGCTCTAACCAACTGAGCTCCCCAGCCAGGCCCTTCCCCTTATTCCTAGAACTCTGCAAACTCTCCCAGCCTCATGGTCTTTGTATTTGCTGTTTATTTCTCTAGTCTAGCTCCTTGAATTATGGATTCCTTCTCATCTTTCTTCCTTACATAACCATGTTATCTAAAGTCTTCGTTGCCACTCCATCATCCTGTTCCCCTCTTAGGATGTAAAGTCCAGGAGAACAAGGACCTTTTCTATCTCACTCAGTCCTATAGTTCCAGTTCCTTTCATGAAGTAATAGCCAACACATTTTACCATATTCTTGATTCTGTTGAGTGTTTTACATGTATCAACTCATTTAATCCTCACAGCAACCTTATCAGATAGGACTATGATGATCTACACCTTAAAAATGGGGAAACCAAAATACAAAGAGGCTAAAATTAACTTGCCCAAGTTTAAACAGCAAGTAAGTAGAGCCAGGATTTGAATCAGCAGTGTGAGACTTACCCAGGGCCTGAGACGTTAACAGAAGAGTCAAAGCTAGCATCCAGGGCTTCTAGCTGTTTGGTGTTCATCTGTGTAAAGAACAGGCAGTGGATTAATTACTTGGATAGTTATGCACTATTATCTCTCCCTTATGAGAAATTCCAGTTAATGAAGATTTGTCTCCATATCTGGGAATGTGTGGTCTTGAGTCATTCTTTTTGGGAGTAATGAGGAAAAGAGACAAATTGGAAAGGGAACAGGAACAAAAACAGGAGGTAAAACATGGTGGAACAAGATTTGAGCTGTTTGTAATATAGTGTTGGGAGAGGCAAGGGAAGCTAAGAGGAAGTAAAGCAAGGACTTGTTTTCTGGACTACTAGGAAGCAGGGAATTGGTCTGATATAAGAGGAGTTGGGGGGATGTGCCTTGGTATGAACTTATTTATCACTAGAGGCCTGATGCACAAAATTTGTGCACTCGGGGGTGGGGGTGGGGTGGTCCCTCAGCCCAGCCTGCGCCCACTAGCAGTCTGGGAGCCCTCAGGGGGGATGTCTGACTGATGGCTTAGGCCTGCTCCCTGTGGACATTTTGAGCACTGCCACGGAGGCAGGAAGGCTCCCGCCACCACTGCTGCACTTGCCAGCTGTGAGCCTGGCTTCTGGCTGAGTGGCACTCCCCCCATGGGAGTGCACTGACCACCAGGGGGCAGCCCCTGCATTGAGCATCTGCCCCCTGGTGGTCAGTGCGCATCATAGTGACCTGTTGTTCCGCCATTCAGTCGATTTGCATATTAGCCTTTTATTATATAGGATGGGCCGAAATAAGACTTACGTAGCCCTGTATTTTGGAGAGAAGATTGAGAAATACTTGTTCTGCTAGGTCAAACAGACTAAACAAAGTGTGTCCAAAGGCCTTTTTGTATTGAGCATCCAAGTGACTCAGTCTCTGTGACCTGTGTGACCAAGATGTGGGAGTCAGTGATAACCCTATGTCATAAAATCAGAAAGACATATTTGGATGGAGGAACCAACAGGGATATTTTATTAGTTTGCAGATTTTTTGCAACCAAGCAAAACAAATTTCCAAGCATCTTGTCAAAACTGAAAGGCTCTTAGTAAGCATGGGATGATATAGTGAAAGTAACTGTTTTATTAGCAGGAATGAAAACATATCCATGAGGGATTTCATTGGTTTATTCATGATGGCCTCAGCTTCTTCAACTCTATTTTCCCTGACTCCAGTCTTATTTTGTTTGTCTATTGTTTACAACACAGAGATGGATCTTGGTTAAAATTTCATTTTTTAAAATTGACTTTATTTTTTAGAGCAGTTTTAGGTTCACAGTAAAACTGATGAAGGTACAGAGATTTCCCATTTAACCCCGACTTACATATGCAGATTTCTCCAATATCAACCCCCGCTCCCCACCAGAGTGTTACATTTGTTACAGTTGATGAACCTACATTGACACATCATAATCATCCAAAGTCCATAGTTTATGTTAAGATTCACTCTTAGTGTTGTACATTCTATGGGTTTGGCTATTATTGTATTGCTTTCTGTTTCTGTCTTCAAATCTCTTAATAGTTAATTGCATAATATATTTAGCTACTCTGATGGTAGGTGCATATATTTTTATAATTATTAGATCTCATGGTGAGTTGACTCATTATATCATTATAATGATTGGGTCTTGTTTTTTAAACCCATTCAACTTCTCTATGTGTTTTGATTGAGCAATTTAATCCACTTACATGTAGAATAATTATTGGTAGATAAGGACTTATTATTGCCATTTTGTTAATTGTTTTCTGTTTGTTTTTAGTTCCTTTGTTCCTTTCTTCCTCTAGTTGTCTTCCTTTGTGAATTAATGATTATTTGTCATATTATGCTTTGATTCTTTCCTCTTTATCTTTAGTGTAAGTTTGGCCCCATCTTTTAATACATACCTGTATTACTTAACATCAGCAGTCTATGTCCCAAGTTATAGTTTATATTGGGTATCATTTAAAATAATATTTAGTTATAGTTTTTAACACTTTTGTCTTTTAGCCTTTAACTAGACTTCAAAGTGATTTATACACCATCATTATAGGATTACGGTTTTGCAAATTTGACTATATATTTAGCTTTACCAATGATTTTGTATTTTCATATGCTTTCTGGTTACTAATTAGTGTCTTTGTTTCAGCTTGAAGAACTCCCTTTAGCAATTCTTGTAAGAAAGGTCTTGTGGTGATCAATTCTCTCAGCTTTTGTTTGGAAAGAGATCAATACTTATAAAATGGAAATCTGACTACATCAATCACTTGCTTCCAAGGGGTCTCTTGCTTGTAGGATAAAGTACAAATCCCTTAACATGGCTTATCAAAATCCTTCATGAGCTGCCTTCTTTCTGTATCCCATCACTTGGTTTTTCAAGGGTGGTAAGTGGCAGGGCTGGCATTTGAACCCAGATAATCAACTTCCAGAGCCAATATTCTAATCCTCACCTAAAGATATTTTTTCTATTTCTTTTATAGAGAGTAGAAGGGAGGGTGGGTGAGAGGAAGAGGATGAGGAGGAAGAGGAGTAGAAGGAGGGAGGGAGGGAGGGCGGGAGGAAGGGAGGGAGGGAGGGAGAGAGAGAGAGAGAGAGAGAAACATTGATGTGAGAGAGACACATTGACATTGATTGGCTGCCTCTCATGCCAGCTGCGATCCAGGTGGGAATCAAACCCAAGACCCTTCAGTACTGTGGCCCACGCTCTAACCACTGGCCAGGGCCAGAGCCAATATTCTTAATTGCTTCCTTGCATTGCCCAGCAGTAAGCTATATTGAATTCCTTTCATTATCTTCCATGGACTGTGCTTTGTTTTCTCTTTAGGCTTTTCTCCATGCTATAGACTGACTGGAATTTTCTCTGGCCACTCTCTTGGCATAGAAAACCCCTTCCTATTTATCCTTCAGAGCCCAGCTTAGAAATTTCTCTAAGAAGCTTTACATGATTTCCCAAGTCTGGGTCAGAAGTCCCTGACCTATATTCCTATAAATTCTTTTTCTTCCCCTGACGTATAACTTATTCATTATAATTGCCAGTTTACCTCCTTAACAATAATTTGGACTCTGTGATTTTAGGGGCTGTGATGATCTTAAATGCATGATTAATTCCCAGTAGGCACCAGGAACTTATTTGTTGCATAAACGAACAGAAGATTTAAAATTCCTTAATAGGATAGTCTCCTATAGTGTAAGTTTTTAGAGACTTAATACTGGGGGTTGGGAAGGGAAAACTATAGTTATTTTGTTGTTTGGATCTCTTGTGGGGGTGATTCAAAGCACAACTTAGAGAGAACTCCGAGGCAGCTGACACACGGCGGAAAAGAGCGGCGTGCGACAGGCGGAAGCTGGTGCCGCTTCGCTGACAGGCTGTCCCCTCCATGGCCCTTCTTTGCACGTGTCAGTGCTCTTCGGGCCACGTGGTGCCTCGGGGGCCTCTGGACGCCCTGGGAAAGCATCGCAGCTGGAACCTCCTCACAGCCCGTAATATCGCGAGGCTTCCTGGACGGGAATTTCGCTTCAGCACGTGTCCCAGCACGTGTCCCAGCACGTGCTGCGCGTGTCTTTCCCTGCTGCCCGGACACCAGACTGGAAGCGACAGAACCTGTGGAGGAATGGTGGCCGCTGATGGGAGCCCCTGACGGAAGTCTCTGAGGAACCTGTGGAGGAATGGTGGCCGCTGACGGGAGTCTCCGAGGAACCTGTGGAGGAATGGTGGCCGCTGACGGGAGTCTCCGAGGAACCTGTGGAGGAATGGTGGCTCCTGACGGAAGTCTCCGAGGAACCTGTGGAGGAATGGTGGCCCCTGACGGAAGTCTCCTAGGAACCTGTGGAGGAATGGTGGCCCCTGACGGAAGTCTCCGAGGAACCTGTGGAGGAATGGTGGCCCCTGACGGGAGTCTCTGAGGAACCTGTGGAGGAATGGTGGCCGCTGACGGAAGTCTCCGAGGAACCTGTGGAGGAATGGTGGCCGCTGACGGGAGTCTCCGAGGAACCTGTGGAGAATGGTGGCCGCTGACCGGAGCCGGGACAGGGAAGCTCCGCTAGTGGCTGGGAGTCGAGCCCCAGCCAGACAGGGGGCCTGTCCCCTCCAAAGGGCCCCAGAGCAGGATAAAGTGAAAAGCAGCACCAGGAAAGCGCAGGGAAGCTTTACGTCCAGAACAAGAGGGACCCAGGCAGCGGGGCGGTGGTGGCTCAGACAGCAGGTGAGCACACCCGTGTGGGCGGCTTTCAGAGGGACCGGTAGAGGAGGGGTAGCCCAAGAATGCAGGGAGGGGTGGGGATCGAGAACACAGGTGTGGGTATGGCCGCAGGGATGAGGCTCACACTGGCCGGCCCCGGGCAGTCCTGGTTGCATGTGGTCTGGCAGTTGCTGCCTCTGGACCTGGGAAGGGACTGGTGGGTAGGACTCCGCTGGAGAACCTAGTTGTGAAGATGCATGTAAAATCACCTGGGAAATAAACAGCCGTGGCGCTGGTGGCGAACCTCTGAGCTTGTTGCTTAGCCTTAGTCCAGAGATTTAGATTTATTTATTTCGTGCTTGCCCTCATTCCAATCCTCCTACCATCCTCCCTTTCTTCGCTCCTCACTGTTCACTCCTCCCCTAGCTTCTCTCCCCCTCACCATCTCCCCCTTCCTTCCGTTAAACCAGTTCGTAACCCTAGGATTCCCGTGGGCTGTGAGCTAGGATGGGAAGAATATCACATCTTTATTTTATTCAACATCTAAGTAAAATTTTTGCATCTTCATCAATTATGAAAGGAATTGTGAACCAGAGTAGTATTAGCAGTCCATATGACTATGTCCTCAATAGAAACCACATAGTATTAATACCTGTACGTTTGTGACCATAGAAATAACAGATGTTGACATTCCCACTGTGGCATTTAGAGATATTTTTGCTCAGGACTGAGAAATTATGAGCTATTTTCAATGCATTAACATTGAAACATGTAATACTATATCACTAACTTAAAAAATATTTTGATAATTATAGTTCTCATCCATTCCTAATCTTATTATGGTGCATGGAAAGAAAATTGGTACTGATCTTGAGAAAGTGAATGACCCAAACCATTGGGCCACAAATCTTTTTTCAGTGCAGGTGGTTTCCAGAGGACCTAATGTAATCGTTAATTGATAATTAAAACTAATTTTAAATATTCACTGTGGATATTTTGGTGTATAACTCTGGAGGAGGTAAAAGAATTATGTGGTTTTGCCATAACAAAATGGTTGTTATTTCCTATCTACTTATTTTTTTTTTAAATATATTTTATTGATTTTTTACAGAGAGGAAGGAAGAGAGATAGAGAGTTAGAAACATCGATGAGAGAGAAACATCGATCAGCCGCCTCCTGCACATCTCCCATTGGGGATGTGCCCGCAACCCAGGTACATGCCCTCGACCGGAATCGAACCTGGGACCTTTCAGTCCGCAGGCCGACGCTCTATCCACTGAACCAAACCGGTTTCGGCTCCTATCTACTTATTTATGTAAACAAACTTTCTCAGAGTTTATATTTAAAAATAAAACAAAAAGGAAAGGGATTGATTTTGTACGTTGACTAATACTATCAGTAGATCCATAAAATAAAAGCCACATTAATCTCACTAAGAGATATGAGTCTAATCAAATATTCTTATATATATTATCTATATAAATTTTATTATATGTATGCTGACTTTGTTCAATTGATTAATTCAGAAGAAATTTTTTAATACTCTGAGCCTTATGGTCACACAAGGCTTGATTTTGGACTTCTGGCCTCTAGAACTATGAAAGAATATATTTCAGTTGTTTTAAGCCTTCAAGGCTATGGTAATTTGTTATAGCAGTTATTAAATAGGCTATATAGCATGTGCAAATGCTCAGTTTTAGTAGATACTACCCAGTAGTTTTCAGAATGATGGTACCTATTTACACTCCCAGTAGCAGTGTATGAGAGTTCTAGTTGTTTTACATCAAGGGTTGGGGGCCAGGTAGTTAAGAGCCTGATAGTAAATACTTTAGGCTTTATAGGCCATATGGACTTATGGCAGACACTCAGCCCTGTCATTGTAGCATGAAAGAAGGCATAGACAATACATAAATGAATGGCTGCACTCCAGTAAAACTTTATTTACAAAAATAAGTGGTGAGTCCTAGTTTGCTGACTCTTGCTCTGTATTCCCATCATCATTTAGTATTTTTTGTCCTTTTCATTTTAACCACTCTGGTCCATGTTTAGTCGTCTCATTACACTTTTAAATCACATATCCCTGATGATTAATGAGGTTGAATATCTTTTTGGGTGTTGACCATTAAAATATATATATATATATATTTTTAATCCTCACCCAAGGATATATCTTTATTGATTTTTAGAGAGAGAAGAAAGGAGAGAGAGGGAGGGAAGGAGTTGTTCAAGGTCACAGAGCTATTAATTGTAGGAGTGTGGATTTGAATCCAGAGCTGGAATTTTAAGAACTGCCTAGCTTGCAGCATGGGATGGGCATGCCACAGTTAACAATAACACAGGGTTGCAGAAAGTGAGGGCTGTGTTACTTATCTAGGTTAGGTCTTGATGATAGGGAATTATTCCTGAAATTGGCCAGAGGTTCTTTGCTGTTATACTTCAAATTGTGGCTATTTCACTGTTTCCAAAAGTCTGGGAAAGGGAAGAAGAAATATTGTCATTGTTTAACTGCTCCAATGAAAGGTATAAAAGAGAGGTTGAAGTAATTATTAGATAGTTGAGATTTGGGAGATGCTTATGAATCTCAAATTCCACTTTGTTTCTTTTCTCTATAACTTGGGACATAGACTGCTGATGTTAAGTAAATACAGGTATGTATTAAAAGATGGGGCCAAACTTTCCTTTTTGACTTTTTCTCCCATTACTACTCATACTGAATCCTTCCGTAGATGATCTGATTCATTCACTGCCCATCTAATAGACCTTTCACTTTCCCTTCCCTGAGGTTTTGCCTAACGAGGCCTATAATTTCTCTTGTGATAAACCTGGGATGTTCACAAACTTGCTATTCTGAAGTTGGAAGGGACTTTAAAAACATTCTGATCCAGAAAGCTTAGCTTAAGAGACTTGTCCAAGGTGACAGAACAGTTAATAGCAAAGCTAGTAAAGAACCCAGTTCTTCTAAACTTGTAGTCACAGACTCTATGCACAGCCTCACTCTGCCTCAATTTTGGGTTGCTAGGAGCAGTCTCTAAAGGATATGCTGAGAGGGCCTCTGAGTCTCCTCTGACGTCAACTTTAAAATATGTGCCAGTGTGAATTTTCATATATAGAGTATGGGATTTTTCAAGAAAGTCACGTCTGTTTTATTTATTCAGTGTAGTCCCTGACAGCGATATGCAAATATAGAATTTATTTAGTCTGTCTCCCCTGGTGACTTGCCAGTCTCCAAGGGGGGAGGAAAACATTTTGTTTCCCATGGGTTTTGTTTGTCATAGCTTGATTTCCCATAATGAAAACAGCTCTGGATAGCTTCATATGGGACAAAGCTGGAAATTATTAAATGTTTCTGAGTTATGTACATTGGGCATCCATAATTTACTTACGAAGTTTCTCCATGCATTGCATTTAGAACTTGCCAAAATCTATCACTTGGATATTGGTTTCTTGGGTATTCTGAGGAACTACAGTATTTGACAAAGGAGACCTAGTCTTTTAGTGTAAAAAATTGAACCCGAGTTTTATTTACAATTTAAGAATCTCTCTTCACTAAGTGTATCCCCTTAGGTAAAGAATAAAAGCTTTGAGTCTTATTGAGAACTATAAATTCTTTCACCTCTGTGCTAATATGTTCTTTACCAGAATGGATGTTCTTGGCCCCCAAATACAGCATCATCCTGCTTTTCTGTACGTAATTTGCTTGTAGCATTTATCTGAAATAGCTCATTTATGTGCTATCACTTTCTGTGGTATCAGTAAAGAACAAGACAATCTTTTTTTTTTCATGAAAAGAAACCATTTTTTCCTCTTTCCTAATTGGTTCTGTCATCTATAAAAAGAACAATTGCAACTCTTGTTCTGAAATGAGATTTCTTTTTTTCTGATGATAAAGATCCAAGGAATATGTACAAGCTCAATGAGTAGGAGAGAAATAATGGTTTTTGTAGATTGTGATTTTGATGACTTAATCAGTTCAGTTATCTTTGGTATTTTGAAGTCTAGAAACTAAGCAGTCATTTTTAAAGGGAAAAATATGCCTACGACGTAGTCTCTTTTTTTATTAAAACATTTGTAATAATAGATAATAGGACATAGTCTCTTTTAAACACTTCACTATTACTTTCTTCCCCCATTACAGAATACCCCCTTGGTACTTTCAGTAAAGGAATGATATGAACCTTTCATTTATTGAACATCTACATATGACAGCTAATTTTACATACTTTAACTAATTTAAGCCCATAACAAACTTTATTAAGTGGTTATTTTTAAACTAATTTTTACTAATGAAGAAATGGAAGGTCAGAAAGTCCAAGTAATTTGCTTAAGGTCACACAGTTAGTGTGATAGAGCCAGGATTTAAACCCAGATTTATTGACTTCTGTGGTGGTGAATGCCAATTGGCTATTCAATATTCACTCATTCCTCTTTCTTATAAACTGAACCCCAATTTAAAAAAATATTTTTATTGATTTCAGAGAGGAAGGGAGGGGGAGAGAGAGATAGAAACATCAATGATGAGAGAGAATCATTGATTGGCTGCCTCCTGCACACCCCACACTGGGGATCGTGCCTGCAACCTGGGCATATGCCCTGACCGGGAATTGAACCATGACCTCCTGGTTCATAGGTTCACATTCAACCACTGCACCATGCCTGCCAGCCGAGCTGAACCCAGTTTTTAAGGCAGCAAAATTCTGTATTTTCCAACCTCCTTTTCACCTAGGAGAAGCCATGAGATATAAGTGGAAATTGTTGGATGGGATTTCCAGGAATGATTCAACTGGGAGTCATCTTTTACTCTTCTTCTCTTTCTGTTCCTGTCTAGATAGTAGATGTGATGGTTGGAATTCTAGCATCTGTCTTGTGAACATGAGGGAAACTTGAGAATGCAAGCTACATGCCAGTGCTAAGGATTGCAGAGTAGAAAAATAGGAGTCTAAGACCCTGAAGATGATGTGATGACATCCTAACAGTCCTGGACAGCCTACCTTCAGACTTTATGTTAGTGAGAGAGTGGGGTGGGTAAACCTCATCTGTTAGAGCTGTGTAACAAGCAGCTGAATGCAGTTCCTAATTAAGACAGACTTTAAGAACCATACTACATTTACTACTGCTGGCTTGACTGCTATATTTTGAGTAGCTGAGTGACTAACTTTTTATGTTCAATATAATTCCATGTCTTACTATTCAAAGTATAGTGGTTGGGCCAGCAGCATCAACATTACCTGGGAGTTGTAAGACACTACTAAGAAAGAAAATTATAGGCCAATATTCCTGATGAACATAGGTGCAAAAATCCTTGCCTATAATTTGTTAAGCATTTACCTTTAATCTGTTTTACAGTCATTATGTTTGGGCTAAAGACAGAGGAAGAAGGACACATTCTCAGGCTATAATTTTGTTTTTCACTTAAAAAAACCAACCCTTTTAATATGGAAAATTTCTGAAAGACCAGCAAAATAGAATTATATAATGAACCCCTATGTATCTATCACCTAGATTCAATAAAGACAACATTTTGAAAAAAAATTTCAACTATCTTTTCTCTCTCTCTTTTTAAAAAATTCTTTATTGTTGGAAGTATTACATATATCTCCTTTTCCCCCTATTGACCTCTCCCGCCCCTCAGCACAGGCCCTCACCCTCCTACTGTCTGTGTCCATCGGTTATGCTTACATGCATGCATAGAAGTCCTTAGGTTGATCTTTTACCCCCTTCCCACGTCCCTTGCCTTCCTTCTGAGGTTTGATGGTCTGTTTGATGCTTCTATGTCTCTCTGGATCTATTTCTGTTCATCAGTTTATGTTGTTCATTATATTCCACAAATGAGTGAGATCATGTGATATTTATTTTTTTCTAACTGGCTTATTTCGCTTAGCTTAATGCTCTCCAGGTCCATCTTTGCTGTTGCAAATGGTAAGAGTTCTTTCTTTTTTACAGCAGCGTAGTATTCCATTGTGTAGATGTACCACAGTTTTTTAATCCACTCACCTGCTGATGGAAACTTAGGCTGTTTCCAAATCTTAGCTATTATAAATTGTGCTGCTATGAACATAAGGGTGCATATATTCTTTCTGATAGTTGTTTCTGATTCTAGGGATATATTCCTAGAAGTGGGATTACTGAGTCAAAAGGCAGTTCCATTTTAAATTTTTTGAGGAAACTTCATACTGTTTTCCACAGTGGCTGTACCAGTCTGCATTCCCACCAGCGGTGTATGAGGATTTCTTTTTCTCCACATCTTTGCCAGCACTTGTTTGTTGGTTTGTTGATGATAGCCATTCTGACAGGTGTGAGATGGTACTTCATTGTCGTTTTGATTTGCATCTCTCAGATAATTAGTGACTTTGAGCATTTTTTCATATGTCTGTTGGCCTTCTGTATGTCCACTTTCAAAAAGTGTCTATTTAGGTCTTTTGCCCATTTTTTGATTGGATTGTTTATCTTCCTTTTGTTAAGTTGTATGAGTTTCCTATAAATTTTGGAGATTAAACCCTTATCGGATGTAACATTGGCAAATGTGTTGTCCCATGCAGTGGGCTCTCTTGTTTTGTTGATGGTTTCTTTTGTTGTGCAGAAGCTTTTTATTTTGATGTAGTCCTATTTGTTTATTTTCTCCTTGGTTTCCATTGTCCCAGGAGATGTATCAGTAAAGATTTTGCTACGAGATATGTCTTATATTTTGCTGCCTATGGATTCTTCCAAGATTTTTATGGTTTCCCATCTTACATTTAAGTCTTTTACCTATTTTGAGTTTATTTTTGTGTATGGTGTAAATTGGTGGTCTAGTTTCATTTCTTCTCTCTCTTTTTCCCCCTAGAGTATTTTAAAGCAAATCCCAACAGATAATTTCATTTATAAATACGTCAGGATGCATCATTAACTCTGAGGATTTTTTTCTTTCCTTCTTTAAACATTACCATGACAGCCTGAGCTTTTCCATCTTTGTTGTTCTAGTTTTTGCTTAAAGGGAACTTTGATAATGGGAAGAGCTGTGTAACAAGCAGCTGAATGCAGTTCCTGATTAAGACAGACAGAATGAATGAAGGGGAAGTTAGGGTATATACATGGGGGTGTAAGAACCTAGTGAAGGTCAGAGTTGTTAAAGGGAATTTTAATCCCTCTTTTAAAATCAGATACTGGTGAATAGATGATTCAGACCCTATCTGGTTACCCCTGATATTGCCATGTTACAGTTATTTAATCTCACTTGTAAGCAGATGCTTTTCTAGGGCTTCCCAACACAGGTTCAAAGCTTGAGGACATTTTCATAAATATTCCATTATGTACCTCTAAAAGAAAAGGGCTTTTTAAAAACAGGACTATAACCGTATAGTTTTCACCTATAGAACTGTATCACATACAAGAATTAACAATAAATCCTTAATACATTAAATAACCAAATTTATAGTTCCTCATAAATACTCTGAATTTATTTTAAGAATATGGTTTTACAACCTCTTTTAATCTGAAATACCTACCCTCCAACCCCTGCCGTTTTTGTGTGAAAAAAAGTAGATCATTTGTCCTGTAGAATTTTCCTAAGTCTGGATTTTCCTGTAAATTAGTTGAGTTTAGAGATTCAGGTTCTTCTCTCCCCTCCACCCCCACAAGACTTCTTTATAGATAATCCTGTGTTCTTTTACCATCATATCTGATAGTCTCTCTTTTTGTAGTGTCATTTTCCCAAGGATTCGTGATTCCTCTTGGTAGGGAAATCTGTGCATTAAGGGTGCTCATTGTTACTGGGATTATCACTGATTTTAGGATGTTTCAGTGGATAGAACTAGAAAATACTATTTTTAAAGATAAATTACGTCTGAGTTTTTAGTAATACTTCCGATTCAAATTCAGTACTAAAGGATTTTTATTTAACCTTATCTTTAAAAAAATATGTTATACTAATCTGTTTCATTCTATGCTGAGAACTCTGGTTCTCAGGAATGCTGGATACTATAGAATAAAATAGAATATTACATAAAATTTAATTTTCTTTATCCCACATTACACAATAACAGTCTAATAATAATAATACCAACACAACCACTAACAATTATGATGTATAAAGATACGTAAAGTACTGGGCTTTACTAGTAAAGATGTATTAGAGATGTATAAAATACTGGGCTTTAAAGTCACTTGAACTACTCTATATGTAGTGAAACCCCCCCACTTGGATATATGTTTAGGTTGCTGTATTTCATTTGATTTTTAGTTTTTAAGGGCTGTTTTAAATTTCTTCTAATTAAGTAAAATATTTGCATGGTTCTAAGTCAAATCAGCAAAACAAGCTAATTTTAAAAATCCAGTATCTCTATATAATATCTTAGTCTACTTGTATTTTGATTATTTTTCTGTTGGCTTCCAATGTGAGCAGTATTAAAATTAGTCAGATAACTTCTCTCCTTCCCCATTCCTTCTACCCCAATATTTGATTTGAAGTAATATCCTTTTACTCCCAGTTAATCAGCAAGCTTTAGTCTACTTTTTTTCATCCTTTACTATTTTTTCATAGTTTTACTGGATCTACATTGTTAGAACATATAGACATTGCCTGCTATATTCTCTCCTTTATAACTATCATTTAGTCTTAGTTCTTCTTTACATAGATGCCTCATATGTCTGATGCTCTTTCCAGTGAGTAAGTATGCGAGAGAGAGAAAGAGAGAGAGAGAAAGAGAGAGAGAGAGAGAGAGAGAGAACACGGAGAGGGAGGAAGAGAGAGAGAGAGAAACAGGAAGAGAGGATGAATGAATATATGAATATGAATAAACATAAACAAGAATTTATGCACATGCGTTAGGGGATTTCTGAGAAGGTATCAGGAGCCAGATTTTCTATGCTTTACTCTCTAACCATAGTATGCTCAGCAAAAGTGAAAATAATCATGGATATAGACTTAGTCTTTATATATTAATAAATATTGTGTATCAAATTCAAAATCTACTGAGAAAACAAAATTGCCAGTATTGCTGAAAAAGAAAAGAAAATTTGTTTTATGCAAAATATATCTTCTATTATATAGAAGAGGTTGTCATTTAGATTGAGGAAGAAAGATGTTAAAAATGTTAAAAGACATGTTACATTGATTTAAGTGTTTATTAACTAATTAAGTAAAATATAGGGTCTACTTCTATGTTACACAGACTGGTTCAGAATATCCCATTGGTTAAGAGGTAGCTTCTGGAAAGACAGACCTAAATTTGAACCCCCAAGCTGCTACTTGTTAGCAAGTTACTTAATCTTTCTTACAGTTTTTCCTCCTTTAAAATTAAGTTATGAGAATTTGTCTATTAGAGTTATTGTAAAGATTCAGTGAGGTAATGCATTAAAATGCTTTACACAATGGTTGGTACTTAATATGTGCTCAAGAAAGCTGGTTATTTTAAATATTATTCTTTGTCAATTTGGGTGGATAAATGGATTTCATACTTGAGATGATGAAGGAAGGGCTTAAAGTGACATCAGCTTTATTTTTATATTGTGTCTCCCCCTGGCAAGAACAGTTTTTGCCTGCTTGCCTGCCTATTCTGTATTGTGTGCTTATACTTTCTCTGTAATACTGACTTTTTTATTTTATTTTTTAAAAATATATTTCTTTATTGATTTCAGAGAGGAAGAGGGAGAGAGAGATAGAAACATCAATGATGAGAGAGAATCATTGATCGGCTGCCTCCTGCATGCCCCCTACTGGGGATCGAGCCACAACCCAGGTATATGCCCTTGGCCGGAATTGAACCTGGGACCCTTCAGTTTTTAGGCCGACGCCCGATGCTCTATCCACTGAGCCAAACAGGTTAGGGTGATACTGACTTTTTTTTGATTTCACGATGTCTTGCACACAGTGGGTATCCTATATAATGAAAGGGTAATATGCAAATCAAACGGTGGAACGACTGGTCGCTAAAATGTGCACCGACCACCAGCTCAACGCAGGAGCTACCCCCTGGTGGTCAGTGTGCTCCCACAGGGAAAGCGCAGTTCAGCTAGAAGCCCTGAGCCGGGCTCAAGGCTGGCAAGGGCAGCGGTAGTGGCGGTGGTGGGAGCCTCCTGCCTCCGTGGCAGCGCTAAGGATGTCCCACTGATGGCGTAGGCCAGCTCCCGGGTCTAAGCCATCAGTCGGACATACTCCGAGGGCTCCCGGACTGCTAGAGATGCAGACCAGGCTGAGGGACCCCTGCCCTTGAGTGTACAAATGTCGTGCACAGGCCTCTAGTTAAATAAATAACTTCTTGTCTTCATGGAATACGAGTAGCACATTACTTATTTATAGATAATCTGTAAGGTTCAGGTGGGCAATCCCCAATTTTATCTTCATGTAGCTCATCCTCTTTCACCACCTGGACTTTCAGACTTCCCAGCAACTGAGGATTATTTCTCTAGCTAGTGGTGGTTGTTGCTAGGTTTGCGATTGCTGCTTCATCTATCATTACACTCACAAAGATACATAGACACATCTGTGGGCATTAATTTTCATGATGTTTTTGACTGACCTATTCCATATTTTACAATTGCTTATTCACTGTCAGCAGCAGAAACCCTGTAACTGTTTATTCCTTGTAGTGTTTACCCAATTTCTGTCTTCTTTGGCTTTGGAGCATCATTTTATCAATAACATAATAGCATTTTTCTTTCTCCCTTTTTTCCATGGGTTGTATGTTAAGTGTTATGTGGACAGCAAATGTTAGTTTCACTAAAAATTTAAAAAACTATAGAAGTTTCAGTACTTTAGTGCTAAAACTTAGATAAAGTTAGCCAAGAGGAAACCTCTTCTAAAAATATGGAGCCCAGGCTCTATTTGCTGTCCCTTATAGTAATAATTCTCAGATTTTAAATCTGAATTTTACTCATTTGGGAATATTTGTTAAAATGTAGATTCTATTTAGGTAGGTTTGAGATGGAGCCTGAGATTCTCCTTTATAACTAGTTCTCAGGTTATGCTGATGCTGCTAGATCTGTGGACCACATTTTGAATAGTAAGGCCTTAGGGGAGAAGTATGATCTGACAAGATATACAACAAATTATTAACACACATTTTGCCTTAGTTTACATTTTATGAGAAATAATTGTATGAAATATTTTTGGAGCTGGCAGATTATTTATATTAAATGTTAATATCAAAGATAAATGCGAGGAAGACCTATTTACAGTTTTTAGCTTCATTGGGGATGGATTAGGAAGCATACTTAAATAAGTATTAGTGGTTTAGTTTAACCATTATATTTATTCTGACATTACTGGGTCTTTTTTTACATGTACCTCAATGAATTGTTACAACAACCATGAAAATTAGATTACTATTCTTATTTTATATATAAAAATATTGATATTCAGCAACATTAAACAACTTTCTTAAGGTTTCTTAGATAATAGTAAAGCTGGGATGAACTTAGGTCTGACTTCAAAGCTTATTCATTTGGCATTGCAGTAAGCTGCCTTCCTAAGATTGTTTTTATGGTAAATTGGCTTTATATAAATGTTTAAAATATCTATGGAACCCTCTAAAGGAGTTTCTATGTTTATCTATCTGGGAAATTTTAGATAGTTTAGATGTGTGATTCTAAGATGCTTATAGTGGTGATGGAAGGTGTGTGTATGTGTGTGTGTGTGTACATTTTCCTTAAATGAGATGCACTTGTAAGAAGATATTTCCTCCTCTTTAAAGCCAGAGGCCTGAAATAGATTTACTTAAACCCAAATATCCTATGATAGGTGTGATATTTTTATTTTTGAAAATGGATTGGCAAATAAATGGGGGGACTTGAAACACTTTCACCAGCAGATGGCACTCTAACATTTCTTAGCAGGCCACCCTTAGGTAGTCTCAGTAGAGTCTAAACTGGAGACAAAAGCCAAAACAAACAACCTCCCCCTAACTTATTAAAGTATGAAATATTTCCATTATAATTGAGATGTAAAATGACATATGTATCAAGTAATAGACCCCTATATATACAAATTATTATGAAGTCATAATCCTTTTTAGTGTTCCGTGGCACTTTTCCCCATACTCTATTGCAACACTTTTAACTTGGTCATTTTCGAAGCTAGACTGTGAGATTTCCAAGAGCAAGATTATTCTTTGGATCCCAAGGTGAGTGGGTGGGTAGACATACACACTTCCTAGCCTATAGTCAGCACTCAATAAATATTTCTCCCTTTCAGTCCCTCCAAAATCGGTTAAGTATTGCCTTGAATTCAGGAAAATGTTTATGAACATTAGTCTTTGCAAGGCCTTTTAAAAATTTTTTTCCTTTCAAAAATTATTTTATAGGTATTGACTCTAATATGTTTGATGTATGTCCTTTGATATATTTGTATTCTTGTAAAATATAGTTTAGTTGTATTTTATTTTCACTAATGTTATTTATGCTATAGATCTCATTCTTTTTTTTTCATGTTTCTCACATATGTAAAAGACCATCCATGTTGTTGTATGTACATTTAGTTCATTGCTTCTAAATATCTTCTAACTGATCCCCTCCTCATTTTACCAGTCCATTTGCCTTGTGATGGACAGCTAGGTGCTTCCAATTCCTCAGTATTAAAACCAATGCTTTACTCACCATCCTCGTTCAAGTCCTTTTATGAGCCTTTTATGAGTTGCTTGGGAGTTTATGCCCATAATGGGATTTCTGGGTCTTAAGGAATACACATATATAATGTCACAAAATATTGCCAGATCACTTTTTAGAATGGCCCAACCAGTTTACACTCCCATCAGCATGCAGAAAGGTTATCATCTCTCCACATCCATAATTAGTGTTATCAAATATTCAAATTTTGCCAATCAGATGGTATAAAGTGAAAACATTTCTTGAATGAAGGAATAATCAGTTGATAATCTAGTAAAGCTAATAGGTTCTATGGTATTTACTTGCACAGTTTACCCCCTTTGAGGATGGTCCCTCACTATCTGAACTTTCATTGTCTAAACTTAGGAACAGAATAGATTCTATTATTTTTTTTGAGATATCAGTATTTGAACTCTTGCTCATTACCTGAAACCTAGGAATTAAATAGATTCAAATAACATGGTATCCCTTGTCATCTGAATCTGTTCTGTGAAACTATAAACCAAATAGAAGTTTTATAGCATGGGATCCAGGATATGCTGAGACGCCATTCCAAATCAATTATCAGAGTATCTGGGGGATGGCCCTGGGCATGATTGTCTTTAAAAAGCTCCTCAGGTGTTAATGTGCCCCCAGGACTGAGAATCACTGACCAAGACACTCAAACTATTTTTATTTCTTCCTGAAAGGGGAAAACATTTTAAAGTATTTAAACACAGTATTGTTCTGGCTAGGCTTCAGAAAAATCAAAAGAGAAATTTGAAATTTAAGTGTCTGATTAAAATGAAACATACTTTCTAAGAGTCACAGCATATCAATCCCTCTAGGTTACCAAAAGAAATTGAAAAATCTGATGAGAGTTAAGGCTGGTAAGGTTTAGCACAATGGCCGTTGAACTAAAGAAGGACTTGGATCTGCTTATGTGGGGACAACACTATTCCAAAGAATTAGGGATCTAGATGTTAATTCTGGCAGAGGTAAAATATTCAGTCGAATAACTGTGTACATGTAGAATATATCAGCAGACTTTGATTATTGAGGAGTGAACTCGACCTGAGGTAGGCTTTCTATTGTCATTATTTGTTCAATTCCCATTATTATAAACTAAGAACATTAGGTATTTTAAAAGGTCAAAGTGTACCATTAGCCTAGGGAACAAAAGAAAAGGCAATCACAGCTAGTCATTTTTGGGGGGTAAACAAACACACTTGTGTTCCAGGTAGATGTTTTATTATAGGCCCAATTTCTCAATGTTGAGACTAAAATAGGTATATTGAGATAAATATATATGACTTATATATTTAACTTAGAAATTATCTTTAATAATAATTAAGGTTTAGAATTGACTGACTAGGAAAGTGGTATATTGGAAACTATAAACAACTTATAGTTATTTGAAGGTATACACGATTTATAGTTAATGAAGCTGTAAAACATGTGAAAGGCAATCTGAATTTTTGTCCTGGGACATAGAATATATACATATAAGTTTTATCTGTAAAAGTTCTCAGGTATTTTCAATAACAAACATGCCAAAGCAGTCTATCTAGTTTTCAATTAGCAGAGCTGGCTTTAGTTTCAGGTTCTTCAAGAAATTAGCATTTTGATCTTTTTGACTTTTGATTTCCTTACCTGAATCAGAGGATAAAGTTTGTCCTGTCTATGCCAGCATTTTTCAACCTTTTTCATCTCATGGCACACATAAGCTACTTACTAAAATTCTGCTGCACACCAAAAATATATATTTTTTCCATTCTGACAAAAAATAGGTATAATTTTGATTGATTCATTCACACTGGATGGCTATTGTTGTGTTGGTTATTGACATTTTTTAAATTTAACAATCTAAAGCAAAAGAGTGCCTCTGACTAGTCAAGTATTACATGTTTTAAAAATTCTTGTAGCATACCGGTTGAAAATCCCTGATCTATATGCTATGAGCATGAAATGGAATCATATACATAGATGTAGGTAGTTATTATATTATTTCAAAAACCTTAGGTTTCAGGTGTATACATTTCTTCCTACCTTATCTATGCAAATTACATTTACTTCCACCATAAAATCCAACAGTGAAAATAATAGTTTAGTAACTATGTGCCAGGAACTAAAGACATTACCTCATTTAATTCTCAGAACACATGTGGAGGGAAGTATACTTATGCCTATTTTATAGATGGGAAAAATGATTTGTTCAACAAAAGTCACATGAGCAGATAGTAGATTGTGAACTAGATTTTAAACAAAGTCTATTGAACCTATGCAATTTGCAGTATAACCTGATGCTTTTCAGGACTTACCTGAATGTACAAAAGGCAAAATGGGCTAGGATGGTAAAGTGACCTATCAATGAATGTGACTAAGGACATTAAAACTTTATAAAAATTTATCTTTATTGTTGGAAGTATTACAGATGTCCCCATTCCCCCTATTGCCCCCTTCCAGTCTGCACCTGTCCTCCCATCCTAGGCCTTCATCACACCAGGACACGAATACTTTTAATTTATTTTACTGTTACTTGTTTTTCCACCTATAGTAGTTGCCCACATAACTGTCATATCTACCCTGAAACAAGGGATTTCAAACTGGATTGAAGAGAGTCAACTACATTTATATGGTTATGATCTTCCCAACATGCATTTACTGCTTGATGGCAACAATGGGAACAAAAACCATCCAGCTAGAATTTTCTTATATAATGAGGTAAAACAACTTACAGAGTTATAAATTTCTTTCCCCTTCAACTTCCCATATGGAGAAAGTGTCACCATTCCTTGCTTCTCTTAGGACGGAGACACAGTCTTTCTTATTCCTCAGCACTGTCCTTTGCCCACTTTGTCTCCCCTCTCCTAGTGGAAAATTGAAGGAGGCATATAAAACCTACTTAACTTTTCTTCTTTTTTCAGATGCTAATTATAGACAGAAGAGCCTGCATGGTTGAAATATATGGCATATTCTTTCATTATAATTATTACTACATTTATTGATATATTAGAGTTGACCTTTTGTTTCAAGGTTATCACAAAATTGATTATTTAATATTAGTTTAATTCTTGTCTCAGTTATTAATTGACAGGATGTATTTATGGTAAGTGTGGGAGAGAGGGAATTAGAAATAACATGAAATAAATAGCAAAATTGGCATATTTTAGAACTTATAAAGTAAATACATTAATATTTTAGAATTTATAAAGTTATTAGTTCTACATAATAACATTATTCAGTTATTATTCAACTCTAGGATATTATATTTTACAGAGTAGGCAGCTGAGGTTTAGAACCGTTCAAAAGTTTACCCAAGGTGACAAAGCTGGGATCCGGCAAACACAGGTCTTTCAACCCCTAGTCAAAGTTTTTTTCCTATGTTGACAAGTTGTTTGAGCATATGCATTATTTTAGCCACTTATAGTTGAATGTGGTGGAGTCAGGCATCCCTGGGTTTCTATCCTTGCTGCCACTTATTAGTTGTGTACCATGAGAAAGTTGCTTAATATCTCTTGAGTCTGAATTTTCTTACTAGTATATGTAAACTAGGTATAATAATTAATTATATACATCTCAGACTTATTCAAGATTAAAGATAACATAGGTATAGCCCTGAGCACCATGCATGGACCATAAGATCTCAATAAATAGTAGTCATCATGGACATGAATGTTTAATAGAAGAAAAGGAGGTGGTATATAGAATCAATGAGTTTGTGATGGGCTAAAAGTGAGAAAAAGCATAGGAAAACTGGAAAGAAATTATTGTAGTGAAGATGAGCATCATTTAAAAAGTATGCACTCATTGCAGCCACACTGTAGGCTACAAAGTAGAATTTGGCCATACACACAGGATACATCATTAGTCCCAATCACCAGTCCTAGTGCTAATGTTGATCACTGGCATATTTCCACTGGTATAAAATGAAATGATAAAAATATAGCAATTTTTTATGAAACTAAATTTATTCAGTATACACTTGCTCATTATTTTCACATAATTTCAGCTTTTTTTTGGCTGTTAGAATGTTCTTTTCTTTTGGGAAGTAATAGTGATAAATAGCTGATTTTTTAATGTCCTTACTAGACAAAATAAAAAGTTGGCAAATATATGTCAGCTTTCCCCCACTAATATTTATTTTGAAATCCCATAGTCTAGAAATCATTGAATCAGTTAATCTTCAAGATTTCTTACAGTTCTGGGAACCTAGGTTCCTAGATATCAAAGGAATTTATCTGTAAGGACCATTCAGTAATACCAGGCAGAGACTATCCAAGGAGACTTCAATGTATCTAGTTCCCAATAATTAATATTTTATACAGAGGCCCAATTTTTGTTCCTTAGGAAATTACAATCTAAGAGCAGAAATGCAAATTGTTGTCCCCCAACAGCACACAAAAAGTAGGATAGAAATATCAACCTAATATACAGATTAAAAATGAGCTACTTACAGCATATTAAGTAGGTGGTTAGATAGGAGGCAAGACAAAAATCATGATATGGGCAATGGGCGCTATTTGGAAGGAGTAGCCCTGTGCAGATCTATAACCAAACTAAACAGTCAGGTCATCTTGGAGTCAACCAGGAATATCTGGAACTCCCTAAAAGTTATGGAATTGCTTTCTTTACCTTGATTTCCTGAGACTGGACATGACTATAGAATTTCAATGGCTATACCAGAGAGATGGTTTTAATCAGGAATTAAGAAAAAAGCATTTTGGTTTGTTGGCTTTTATTTTTATACTACATACAGGTTCTGATGAAAACATTAAATACTGGTTAAATAGGCCACCAAACAATTACAGAATAGTTGGACCAGTAAGCAAAAATTGTGGTTAAAATTCATGATTAAGCAGATTCTCATTATACCTAAGTTCATCCTTAGTCACAAGAGTTGGTATTTTTGAAAGGTACGTTACTTAAAGAGATCTAGTGTAGTGGGTGAAATAATGTTTTTTTCTTTTTTTTTTAATCCTCACCCAAAGATATGTCTTTAAAATGATTTTAGAGAGGATGGGAGAAAGAGGGAGAGAAAGGAACATTGATGTGAGAGAGAAACATCAATTGGTTGCCTCCCCCACACACTCTGAGTAGAGATTGAACCTGCAGCCTAGGTTTGTGCCCTGACCAGGAATCAAACCTGCAATCTAGGTATGTGCCCTGACTGGGAATCAAACTACTAAGTGCCTGAGTCTGAATAAAATAAGGCCTCTTATAAAATATTAATTATTGGGAACTAGATACATTGAAGTCTCCTTGGATAGTCTGCCTGGTATTACTGAATGGTTCTTATAATAGATAAATTCCTTTGATATCTAGGAGTCTAGGTTCCCAGAAATCTTGAAGATTAACTGGTTAAGTGATTTCTAGTGAATCAAACCTACTACCAATTAACTGAGCCACTCAGCCAGGGCTGAAATGATTTATTTCATTCAAGTTGTCTTCCTTTGACCTCATTTTATGCAATCCTACTTCCAGAAAGAGGTCTTCATGGCACTTCCCAGTCTAACCCAACCTAACCTTTGGACTTCCTGGTTGCTTGGTTTAGTAAAAGCTCCTCAGGAAACCTCATTTGAAGGCTATCTATGCTAGCTCTTTCCAGATTCCTTAATCCCATTGGTGGGGAGGGAAAGGGAGACAGGTTGCAATTTCAGTGTTTGTGGGTTCTGAGACTACCCTTGGGGAAAACCTTTGATCTGCATTTTAGAGTTTTGCCTGTTTGATATCAGAGGCCTTGGGACACTCATGCATACCTCTGCTGCACAAAGTCGTTCATCTGCCAAGTAGAAGGCCCATTTTGTCCCAGAAATAAGCCAGAAGTGGGGACTAATGGTCTGACTGCACAAACTGGGCCTGGCTTTTCTTCTGCACTTTGGTTTGAGCCGATAGGTGCTGTGGGTCTCCACTTGAAGAGTCAGGGCAGGTGGTGCACCATGTGGGTTCCAGGCTGTTGGTTCCAGGCTGTTCTTGTACATCTAGGGGCATACTTGTGGGTGGACTCCAGGTGACTTCAGGTTGAGTTTGAAAATCCTCTCTGGCACCATAAAGGCTCACTTCCCCACAGCAGAGGTAAGCCCAAGGTTGACCTTGAGGAAGGGCACCTCTGTTTGTGCATTGGAGTAGAGTGGACACGCAGTGGTTCAGATGAGATGGGTGCATTGCTGCCCAGACTATCCAAACACAGACCAGGTTGCTTTGACTTGGCCTAAGTCAGCGTAAATTGAAGCCCCCAAGACATTTCACTTTGGCTGCAGGCAGAACGGAGCCACACGCAACCTGGATCCCCGTGTCCCTACACACAGAGAAGCTCTTTGACCTGGTCACTCTGTATATTACTTCTGGCCACTCTTTGCCCCATCTAGGTCAGAGGATGCTTCTGGGTGGATACCCAGTGTGTTGCAGAGGTCCTGACTTGTGTCCATGGAGTCTTCGTCTGCACTCTATGCTTTGGCAGGAATCAGTCGCTGCAGGAATCAGGACCGCTCTGCTACTTAACTAACATCCTTGCTCTCCTGCTTCAATCCAAAGGGAAGGGCCCAGAGTAGGCAGAATAGCTGATGCTGTAAGGACCAACAGGCACAGGCTGGGGTGGACCTTTTACTCCACTGTGCCCAGGGCTGGCGCTGGGCTGTCCTGTTGGGGTTGTAGCTAGACCAGCCTTCCCCAGAACCTCACAGGGAGGGAAGTAAAAAAAAGATATCCCACCCTGTACTCAAAACTTAAAACAGTACTGCTTGGATCCCTTCCTCCACTTCCTGACCCTAGAGGGTTAAATCTGGAGGGTACAACGCCACCCCTCCCTCCTACTTCCCGCCTCTCCCCCAACCACCCCCTTACCTTTAAAAAGTTAAAAAATGTCTGCAGTCGAAATCTCTTAAAGGGGCGGTGCTGGTGAACGAGTACTCTTGGCAAGAGTTGCTGAGAAGGCTGGCTAGGGGCGTGAGTTCGCTCCACCAAGCACCAAAACACAGAAGAAAAAAAAAGGGGGAAAAAAAGAGAGAGAGAAAGAGAGAGAGCAAGGGGGGGGGGAGGAAGGGAAAAAAGGGGGGGAAAGCAGACAGACACACACTTTAGATAAGGACAATTAGTCACTAGCGAGACCCTGTAGGAAGAGAGGTTTAAATCAGAGGGATTTAATGAGGGTGCTCTGTGCCTTCCCTGAAGCCATGCCCTCCAGCAACTCCCGCCCCCCCTCGTGCCTAGCCCCGGTGGCTCTCTTCTTGGCTCTGTTGCTCCATCTCTTCCTTTCCTCCCAAGCTGGAGACAGGAGACCCTTGCCTGTAGACAGAGCTCCAGGTTTGAAGGAAAAGACCCTGATTCTACTTGATGTGAGCACCAAGAACCCAATCAGGACAGTCAATGAGAACTTCCTCTCTCTGCAGCTGGATCCGTCCATCATTCATGATGGCTGGCTCGATTTCTTAAGGTAAGGCAGGGGCTTCCATGGATCATTTTTTTTAAGTAACAACCCCCCACCCCTCCTATCTCCCATTCCAAGGGGAAAGAAGAAGAAAATAAGCCAAGCGGATCTCTCAGAAAGAAAGGAGGTTTTCCTCCTCCTGGAATATTTGCTGTGAGGCTGTAACTGGTGATTGAGAAAAGCAATGTTTTCTATTAAGATGCACATGTTTGCAATGCAGAAGGCATTTCAGAAACTTATCAGTTATGACTGAAGAAATGTTGTGCTTACATATATCTGTAATTAGTCTACCCGTCTCCTTCTGAAAAAGAGACGAGGTTCAGGACAGTTACAAAAGTGAAGAAAAGGTCTCCAGCAACAAAGACCCGAGAGGAATGTATGTATGTATGTGTGTGTGTGAGAGAGTGCGTGTCTGCGTGTGTGTCTGTGAGTGTTCAAGCGGGGAATAGCACGAAAATGGAATTTTCCACGGAAAGATAGTTTTTTCAGTTCTCTCCAACTACCAGACAGAAAATGAATTTAAGCAGAGGCTTGAGTGATAGACAAGTGGATCATATTTTTAAATTTTTATTTTATACCCTCCACTGTCATCTCCAGACTTGAGGACTTTGTAAGATGCTTTTTATAGACCGAAGGGCCCCCCAGTCCCTCCTCCTTAAATCTCCTGCGGTAACTGCATAGTTTAGTTTTTCTTTAAAGAAAAAAAAATCCTCGCTCTGATCATAGCGTATATAAGGAGAGCGGAAAGGGTTCTAGAAATACTCCGGGATGTTTCAGAAGTCTGAACCCGGCACTGGCGGATTCGCAAACCCAGAGGCTTGTGTTCACAGACCCCCTTACTCTAGGTTTGGAATCCCTCTCGCCGGTTGTTAATGTTCAGCAGTTAGGCAACCACGATCCCTTCCCGTCAGGGACAGAGTTGCAGTGTAAAAAAAGAAAAAGAAATAAACAGATCATCTGTAGTGCTGAATCCAAGTGCTGAGTTTTTAAAAATCCCTCCAAATTGGAGCCTCAGCTGTGGGCTCACCCAGAGTCTTGAGCGCTTTTAGTCTCCTTTCTCCGCCCTGAGGCCGCGACCGCTGCGCTTCTTTCGTGAGTATCTTTGACTCCATTCGAGTTTTGCTTCTCGTGTGCGCCCGCCCCTCAGCCCTCTGGGTCTCCTCAGGACTTTGCCGGGTCAGCGGACTCGGCAGGTAGCGGGAGGCGCAACATGGGGCGCTCCTTCCACGTGGAGCAAGCCTTGCGTGAGGACTGCATGGCTGTCGCCGCCGCCTCTGAGGCCGCTTCAGCTGCTGCCCGCGTCTCCGCTGGGAGGGCGGGCACATCTCCGCGCCGCCTGGCGTTCTCCTTGGAAGCTCTTCATGCAGCAGAACGTGTCTCTGAGCTTGTCCCCAGGTGGGGGGCAACCGGGGTTTGCCGAGATACACTCCCCACTTGCATTGCACTTATCCAGCCGCGCAGACTCCTTCAGGATTCTCTTGAAAAACACACACACATCCTGTTTGCGCCAAATGCTTGCCACAGAAAAGATTCTAGAAGGCGGCATTGGGGGAAGAAGCCGTGGCGGGCGTATTTGCATTGGCTGTGCAGACTTCCGGACGGACGGTTGCTGGGAATGCCGATTCCGCAGGTCGGACTTCTCTGTCCGCGGAGGGCCACGCGATGTCCGACCGCGCTTCCCTGGAACGCAGTCCTAGAGGTCGCCGCCGCCGGACTGCCCCGGGCGGCCAAGACTTCTCAGAAAGTCCCTAAGCAGAATCTCCGGTCCCCTCTCTCGTATCTGTCCCCTTTATGAAACTCTTTAGTTTCTCCATTTGGGTTTGGATTTCAGAACCTGAACCAGCAAAGTGTTAAAAATAACGTATAGTAGTAAGAGCATCTACAATTGCACTTTCTCACCTATTTCCGAAGTACAGCGCTTGTATTTAAAAAACAAAAAACAAACTATGGAAATTCTGAACCTAAATAGAGGTAGATGCTATTGTTCTGGTGCTCCTCCGATGCGCAGGTTCCAACTTTCGGCAAACTTCAGTTTCCTCATCGCTTCTAAACGGCTCCAAGTGGAAAGGAAAAAAGATGGAGCCCCACTGGGAGGAGGGGAGAAGAATGATACCTTTCTGAGATCACTCTGAATTACTGTAGGGTCAAAGAAAAATGCCTTTCCTGTGCAAAGCAGGGGTGGAGGTATTCACCGAAAGGCAAGGATTACCCCGGGAATCTCTCTCGACCTGGGATTTGGGAGGTGGATGCGGTTGCTATAAAGTAGTGGAAAAGCAAAATCAATTTAGGCATTAAAAAACAAAGTCAGAATCAATTTGACCTCAGGTGCCTGGTCTGAGAGAAAGAAGGAGAAAGAAGATGAGTTTAACTTTCTCTACTGAGGTTGCAGTGCCCCTGGGGCCGAGGAGGCAGATCCAGGGATTCAGCAGAAGTTTGGCAAAAACCCGAGCCCCGCGGCACGCGCGCGCTGCGCCTCTCCTTCAGGAGCGTTTTCCCGGCAGCAGCAAAGCCGGACAACTGCGCCTTAGCCCCCTGTTCTCAGAGGTGTCCCCCCTCCCCCCTTTACACACACTTAGCGAACACAATCTAGTCCTTTGGAAATAACTACCTTTGGCGAGCAGCTTCGGGGTGTCCGAGGGAGGGGTCCGTGGCCAGCTGGGCGCAAAAGGTAGGCTTGGGCCAAGGGCAAGGGCAAGAGGCGCACGCTAGAGGCCGCGGAGCTGCCAGGAGCCCGTGCAGTCCGCGGGCTGTGGTGGACACCGAGCCTCTGAGCCCGGGCCAGGTCGCTTGCAGAGTGGAAAGAGGGCCTTGCTGGGTGCTCGCGGCCTCCCGCCTTCCCTTGGGATCCTTTCCTCTCTCTTTCTCTACCCCGCAGCTCCAAGCGTCTGGTGACCCTGGCCCGGGGACTTTCGCCGGCCTTTCTGCGCTTCGGGGGCAAAAGGACTGACTTCCTGCAGTTCCAGAACCTGAGGAACCCGGCGAAAAGTCGCGGGGGCCCCGGCCCTGATTACTATCTCAAAAACTATGAGGATGGTGAGAAACTTGCTTCCCATTCTTGCGGGGTGGGGGAGGTTTGGAAAGGGGGAGCGAGCTGTGTGTGGATGGGGTGGGTGGAGGTAGATTTGGAGGAGAGCCTGGTAGAAGCTCTCCTGAAAAGCCGGTAGCTGCAGGCGAGGGCACGCCGGAGTGTGGGACTCCTGACGTGATTACGCAGAAGGGGCTTTCAGGTAGTCCAGGTCCCAGCTGCTTGCCTTCGCTGGGCTGCTAAATCCCAAGGCCATGAACTGTAGCCCAAACTTTTGGAAGGCTAGTCCAGTGGGGAGAAGATGCAGTGGGTTTCTTGAGAAAATACAGGCGGGTTCATAGGCTATTAAAGGTCAGGTTCACATTTCATTGCTAAAATTCTAGAAAAAAAGTGGCTATTGTTTTTATTTCTTGCTTTCCTGAGGTGAGAATCCAGCCTTTTTTGAAACCTACTCTAAAGTTTTCTGAAATAATCCCTTTTAGATTGGTCCCTTGTTAGGGAAGGTTTGAAAATCTCCACAGTCGGTTCTCCTTCAGACTGCCTAATCTCAGAGTCACATTAAAAAAGAAAATTAAAATTGGATTATAAATGCCAGCCTTCTTTCCTGCCAGGATCAGATGAGTTAAGCGTCTGGCTTTGAAAATTCCAGATCCTATTCCCGTGTGAGGTGGACCAATCTTTTTAGGTTTGAACAGTCTCATTTTCAGTAGGAAAAAATGAAAATGGTATTTAAAAATTTTGTTTAGGGGGTTTGGTGTTAATGTCTATGAACTTCCTGTGTGGGTAAAGGGACATACTTTTTTTCAGACAGGCAAGATGGGAATTGGTGGGTCCTCAGCCACTGAGGCTGTTTAGATAAGATAGAAGAGCATTAGTGTCCATTTTTGGAGGGCTATCTCTGTCCTGCTGTTCCTTCTCATAAGTGAGTTACAGTTTTATTTTTAAAGGGTTCAGGGACAGTTTCTCAGAGCTCCCTGGATTTTGTTACACCTTGTCCTTATAAATCAGCAAAACGAGGAAATGCTGTTTTATTTTCTGGGGCTTTCACTGAATGGGGATTTTGGAGAGGTACTGGATTTATTTCAAGGATGGCTGAGAAACTTTTTTTTTAAAGTGCCAGAATGGAGAAAGAGAACAAGGCTGAGACTTCTTAAGTTTGAAGTGTGAATAGGACTTCCTCTTTTATAACATCTGCCAAAGTGTGTAGGTGTTTAAGGCTATATCTTTTCAAAGGTAAATGTCATTGCCATAAAATTAGATTGCAAGTAGATTTTGCTGTCATTCAGCATAAAATCCTGAACAGCAGCTCTGTTGGTAATTTGACCCAGGGTCTTATAGCTCCCAGGGTCACTGTCAGCTCTTGTGATCAGACATAAGGAGGGAAAATATTAATGCTTTCCTGATGAAATAGCTCTTCTTTGAATCCATTTGAAATATTTCCTCTTTAGTTTGTAGTAAAACTTGTAAGAGCCCCAGGAATTGGCCTTTTTCTCCAAAACTTGTACCTAGGATTATATTACTGATTCATTGAGAACACGAGACCATCTTCAAATGAAGGATACCATTTGTTTTCCTTTGTAAAAGGAGAAAGTGGGCACCATGGGGAGAAAAGAAATTGGCAAAAGACTGTGCCCCATAAAACTTCATAGAATTTTAAAAAATCAGAATTGGAAAAGATCTAAGAGATCATCTTCAATCCTCCCACCATTTCAGGGGCTGGCCAGTACAGGATCATTTCATATGGAATCCTTTTCTTGTTTTGTCCAACCTGGCATTAAATATCTCTAGGAATACAGTTTTCACCACTTCTATGGGAGAGAGCTCTTCTGTCCCATAGGTTTTTGCCAGCAAATTTATCCTGAGATTTTCCTTTATGCATATTCCATAAATATAATTATTCATTTTGTATTTTTTAGATGTCTACCTTCAAAATAATTTCTGTCCTTGGCATATCACCTTCAAAAAAAGAGGTTTTGTCATAGCTGTTTTTTATCTAGACTACCTGGATTTAATTCTTTTAAAACTTTCTTTAAAGTCAGTTCTTCCAGACACTAATCTGTTTTATTGCTCCTAGCTGAACTTCTTTGATTTATGTCTCTTGGTAATAAGATGCTCTGAACTATATCAGTATTTGAGTCCTTAGCAGAGTTAAAGAGAGTGGGAATGCCCTATTTCTGCCCTTTGATGCTTACATATCCTTAAGCCACCATGTTGTCTTTGTTGTTGCATGTTGCATTGCAGAATTCAAGGCAAAATTGTTTTAGGTATAGTCTCAGCAATTTTGAAAAATTATACTTCGGTTGTTACTTTTCATTCAGTGTCAATTTTCATCTTAAAATAATTAGGTCTTCTTAGTAAATGGCCCTATAATAAGCACTTAGGCATAAGCACCTTATTAAAAAAAAGATATACTGACTTAAACATATTGTAAAACAATAGAGTCATGTGGCTTCTATTTTCCAAATAATTTTAAGTACTTTAATGCAACTGCGTTTTCTCTTTCTACAGCCATTGTTTATCACTTTTGGAACTTCTTTGGTTACTCCTTTAACATACTCTATGCTTAGGCAACTTAAATTTTATAGAAACATGGTGATGATGGAGGAAATAAAAATTGGATTGTTCTTCATACCTTGGAATCTTACCCTTTGCCTAACTTCCTCTCTGTTCTGTGATGTTATGCTTTTCTTGCTCTCAACAAAGAAATTTGGGTTAATCTTTTGTTCAGAAGTTTATTTTGCTCCAATCTGCCCTTCTTTGTTACATATTCTATGTGCTTTCTTTATATACCTGCCTTTTTGCTGCTATAACCATACCTTTAATCAAGTTGTATACCATTTATTATGCACATCAAAAACCAGCTTAATATTTCTAAAATATCACATTCATCATGTTTCCTTTAAAAACATTTTTTCCAATTACAGTTGACATAGCAATATTATATTAGTTTCAGGTATATCATGTCACTTTTTTGCTAAAAAATGATTATTTTTGGATTGCTTACAGAAATGTTTAAACTCCTCAACTTGGCATTCAAGGCCTTTTACATTTCAATCTCAGCTTACTGTCTGTAACTTGTGTTTTAATATACCTTTTATTACAACCCTACTTAATTTCACTGTCTTCTTAAAGCACTGTCTAAACCCCATACCTATGTTCAGCTGGTATATCTCTGCTTTGAATCCCTTTCTCTTGGCTTTGTTCAAATCTCACCCCCTACCCTGCCCAGTTCCTGAAGGCCTATTGCAAATGCCCCTTATTTCCATAAAGCCTTTCCTGAACAAGGCATACCGTAACCATCTCTTCTTCCTCTGGACCATTGTAGCTTTTACTCTTTATGCTGTTCTTTTGGCCCTCTCTACTTTCTTTTGCTTTTTCACTTTTCACACAAGTATTTGTTTTAACTTTCCAAGTGGCTCCGTTGGCTGAAGCAACATCCCGTACACACACAAAAAAGGTGGTGGGTTCATTCCTGGTTGGGGCACACGCCTAGGTTGCGGGTTTGATCCACAGTCAGGGCGTGTGTGGGAGGTGACTGATTGATATTTCTCACATTGATGTTTCTCTCTCTTTCTAAAACAATCAATAAAAACATATCCTTGGGTGAGGATTAAAAAAAAAGAAAGAATGCACATTCTTTATAGGAAGGGATCATATCTAATTATTGTGTATCCCCAAATGTCTAGCATAATGTATGACACATAGTAAAACTAAAGCAAATATTTTTGGATACATAAAAGGTTAAGAGCACTGTTAAAGGCACTGGGAAAATGGAGGTGACCAACGAAGAAAAGAATGAATACAAACATGAAGATTCTATTCATTTTTTTATCTTCAATGCATGTTCCCATGAAGTCTGCTTTTAATGCTTAGTTTAATGACATTATTCATTTTCTTAGCCATGTACTCTTTATCTTTGGTAGTTAGTCTAAGTTGTCTTGGTTTCATGCACTGTATTAAATCAACCTTACCACTTGGTTTAAAACCTTGCACTGGACTCACACTATTTTTTTTATTGTATCTGTTTCTTCTGTGCTTTTACTTTTGCTTTTCCTTGTTAGTTTTATGTAGTTGCTATGTCTAACTTTTCAATTCCTGATTTAATAGTGCCTTTCACAAGTTTATTATTTTTTGTCTTTATTTCCTGAAGATTTTCTTCAGAGAGCTTTTGAAATTCTAAATGATCAGTGTGAGTACACTTTGTAAACTCTAAGGCACTATACAACTATTATTATTGTTCTTTTCTCCAGGAACTTTTCCTAGTTTTAGTAGAGGTGAGGTAATTAATTCTTTTTCTTTCTATCTCCATTCCATTAATGAAGACATATGACATAAGAATAGCACAACTGCCAAAATACATATTTACCTTGAATGTACCCACCTTCCATTATCTCATTTTACCTCACCTAAATGTTTCTTGAAATTCAGTTATACTTAACAAGTATTTATTATTTAAAAAGAACAAATATTTATTGATTATCTACTTTGTGTTTAGTTTCATGCTGAATAAGGAATGGCAGAATATCAAATAAAAAATACTGTCCTAAATCATCATTAGAACACAACAGTAAAAAACTGCTATAGGTAAGATTCACTAATCTGTGTTAAAATAAGAAGAGCCTGGCTGGTGTGGCTCAGTGGTTGATCATGGACCCAGGAACCAAGAGATTGCCAGTTTGATTCCCAGTCACATGGGCTTAATCCCCAGTAGGGGGCATGCAGGAGGCAGCTGATTGATGATGTTCCTCTCTCATCAATGTTTCTATCTCTCTATCCCTACCCCTTCCCCTCTCTCTCTGAAAGAAAAAAGAATCAATTAAAAATAATTTTTTATTGTGGTAGTTTTAGAGTATGTCCTCAAATTCTCTGGTACTTTGCATCTAGGATATGATTGACTTCTCTCCTTTTGAGTGTAGACTGGATTTAATGACTTGCTTCTAAAGAAGAGAGTCTTAAAGGGGAAAATGCTAACTTTATGGTGGAGAAAATGACAGACATTATTTTAGCAAAGTGATCAAGGTTAACACCAGCAAATAAGTTATGTTGATATCAGGTATTTCCTAATATGATGTGATCAGAAGGGTACTTCACCTTTGTGATACTCTTTTCCCACATCCACAACTCTCTGTAAATCTGAGAAAACAGATTGAAGGACACTATAAAATATCTCACTTGACCCTTCAAAATACATTGTTCTTGCTGTCAATGAACTAATAACTTAGTGAGATAATAGTTTATATTGATAAATCTGAAGATTAACACAAAGAGAATATAGAATAAAATGCAAAGTAGAACATAATAGTTTTTCGGGGTATAAGAGGAAAAGTAGAGATGAATACTGGCCAGACTTAGATGGGAGTTAGGTTAGGCCTTTTCTTTTTTAAAAATATATTTTATTGATTTTTTTACAGAGAGGAAGGGAAAAGGACAGAGAGTTAGAAACATCGACAAGAGAGGCTGCCTCCCGCACACTCCCCACTAGGTATGTGCCCGCAACCAAGGTACATGCCCTTGACCGGAATCGAACCCGGGACCCTTGAGTTCACAGGCCAACACTCTATCCACTGAGCCAAACCAGTCAGGGCTAGTTTAGGCCTTTTCAAAGATGGGTAAGAGACAAGGAGAGAAGAGGAAGAGACAAGGAGAGAAGACATTTAACTAAAAGGAAAGAGCATGAACCAAAGCCTAAGTATGTGTTTGAGCACATACCTTAACCCTAATCTTAATCCTAACTCTAACCCTAAACCTTGGCTTCATAGTAGGTACATGTTAGAAATTATCTTACTTCATGTTGCTAGAACCATGTCACATTTTTTAGACACTCATTTGCACATTTTTGTTAATTCAGAAATGTTTATAATTTTAAAAATCTGTAAAAATAAAGTGCATGTTAGAAATTACACCAAGAAAAGCTCATATTGCTAGAATTATGTCTAAATTGAGTTTTAAGAAGTTCTAATATATTTCTGTTAGCTCCAAAATATGTAATTAAAAAAGAAGAAGAAAGTACCTGTTTGAGAAGAAGGTTTGGTTGGGTAAATCCAGATTAGATTATGAGAACCTTGCATTTTAAGCATAGTAAAATGAAATTGGCCCTATAGGAAAATAGAGGCCATCATATATTCTTTTACTCCATTGGAGAAGGGGAGGGCATTTTCAGCCTGAGCAGTGAGGTACTATTGTCACATTACATACTACTGACCTCTTGTCACTTATGCAACGTAAGTCAAAATTAGTTTCTGGAGATTTTTAAGCCCAAGAAAAGCTTCCATTCCAGCTTCATCATTTGGTATTTATGATTTGTCTGCCAGTAACTTTAGGGTCTGATACAATTTAATGTTATATTAAAGGATTCATATTCTGTAATATTTGAAACTTGGTAACCAGGTCCTGAGTGCTAACTGCAGCTCACTGTACCCCTGTGAATTTGAATGTATCTCACAGAGATATAGTCATCATGTCATTTAATCAAAATTTAGTCATTGTGGCCATCTGTATAATGCTTGAAGTAATAGCGTCCTTCTGGTCATTTGGTCGTACCGGTCATTTGGTCCTTCTGGTCATTTGGTCGTACCGGTCATCCGGTCATAATGGTCGCTTAGGCTTTTATATATATACACTAGAGGCCCGGTGCACAAAATTTGTGCACTCGGTGGGGGGGGTGGTGCATGTCTCAGCCCAGCCTGCGCCCATTTGCAGTCCAGGACCCCTTGGGGGATATCCACCTGTTGACTTAGGCCCACTCCCCGGGGATCAGGCTTAAGCTTGCAGTCAGACATCCTTCTGGTAGACAGGGGCGCGCTCGGGGGATGTCCGACTATAGGCTTAGAGCCCCACAGGATCGGGCCTTAACTGTTAGTTAGACATTCTTAATGCTGCCATGGAGGTGGGAGAGGCTCCTGCCACCACCTCCGCACTGGCCAGCCATGAGCCAGCTTCTGGCTGAGTGGCACTACTCCTTGGTCTGACCTAAACCCTAGAGATTAGTACTTCATTTTACAACTTTTTTCTCGGTTTATAGGCAGCAGCAAACTCAGACCACACAGTTGGGTGTGCGCCCGGGCCCTCCCGCCCTTTGATCGCCATGGGGATTGCTCCGCGCAGGCCAGCCCACAACCCCGGCCCCTGGGGTCGGGTTTGCTGCCCGGCTTTCCAATGGCGATCACCGGCTGGGGGGTGGGGAAAGGCGGCCTTTGTCCACCCCCTAGCTCTTGCCTGCCGCCTGGGTTGCCGATCACCATTCTTCAGTCCTTCCCCTTTTGCCTCCCATCATTGGGCGTATGCAAATTAGCCGCCTTCTTTGTTGGCGGTTAACCGCCATCTTAGTTGGCAGTTGATTTGCATAAGGATATGCTGATTAGCCAATGGGAAGGGTAGCGGTCGTACGCTAATTACCATGTTTCTCTTTTATTAGTGTAGATATAGATGAGCATGAGAGAATTTGGTGTGTTAATTTCTTGTCCATGGTGATGTAGGCAAAGTAAAAACATTTCTAGACTAGTGGTTAGTCCTATAGAAGGTATAGATACTTGTTGAACTACTTTATCCTTTGATTTCGTGATCCGATTGAGTTGGATTCAATTCTGTCCCATTTTCTTCACTATAGTAGAGTGAAAAAGGTTATTTTGCTTAATTCAGTAAACATTTTTGATTATCAACTGTATGCAAACTTAGTACTAGATATTGGGGCTGCCAAGAGGAATAAAACATGAACTGTACTATCAAAATGCTCTGGTCTTACATATTCAACAGAATTTCACAGTGGTTTCTAGTGTCACCACTGTAGTTAGACTAATCTCTGTCTAGTTCCTTCACTTTGAACGCTCATCTTCCGTCTTGTATTAAAATTTATTTTCTTGTCCTTCAAGCTCTACCTAAGTCCTTTCTTTCATTAAGCCTTCTGCTAAGCCAATCTCCAGTAATCCCTCCTTATTTTCTGAATTTTTCTGAAATTCTTCTCTGAATACTCAATTCAGTTTAGCCCAAGTGTCCCAGAATTTATGTTTGCTTGACTTAAAAAGATAATTTTTGTCTCTAGGAATTGACGATAAAAACACAGGCATTGAGATGCACATAAAATCCATATAGAGATAATCATCATCACACTGTATAGAACAGACACATAAGTCAAACAGAGAATGTTATTTACAAGCTTTAATGCATGTGTTTTACTTTTTGTGTGGCAAAGAGTGAAGAATGAAAAAATATAAGCTGCATATTTAGAAAAGATAGAGGTACATATCTGTATCTATATGTTTATAATGAAGGAGTTGAGGGTTAAAACAGTACCTTATTTTCACTTACTCTGGTAAGGCAACAACACCTTGAAGGATGGAAGGTGAGACTGGAAAGCTGGGAAAAGGTAGATTGCCCAGACTTGTGGCATTGTTCTGAAACACTGTGAAAGAATGGATGGTTTTTTGCAGCTTAATAGTAGTAATAATATAGTAATATTACCTAACATTATAGAGTGCTTATTATGTGCCAAATACTATTTTAAGCAGTTTACCCGTATAATCCTTTTTACCCTCTGAGTAAAGTACTGTTTTCCTCATTTGACAGAGGGGGAAATGGAGACACAGAGTGACTAAGTAGCTTGCCCTGCTAATGTAGTGTGAAAGAGGGACTCAGTGATGTCATTCATTAAACCTGCTATGAGCTTCATAAGGAGACTTTGGTTTTAGTCTCAATCCTTTTCCTAACTAACCATGTGCAATTGGGGAAACTGTTCACCCTCCCGAAGCCTGCCTTATCTGTAAAATGAAGAGAATTTACTACATTGTCCACATGTAGCATCTAATTTTAAAATTCTGTGAATTAAAGATTTTCTCAGATACACAAGACATACAGGAAATAATAGCAATGAAAACAAGATAGGATATTTTCAAAGATTAAAGGATGTATAAGCAGTAAGGAGTTCAGAGTAGGGGCATTAAGTGAGAGCTAGAGTAGTCAGGATAGGTGTCTAGGAGGAAGAATCTTGACCTGACCTTAAAGGTGAATACTACTACTACTACTACTACTACTGGCTACTGTTTGTTGAGCAATTGCTATGTTTGACTTTTGTTTCCCCCTTTAATTCATAAATCTGTCTGATGAGAAGTGTGTGTGTGTGTGTGTGTGTGTGTGTGTTTTTGAAGAAACTGAGACTCAGAAAAGACAAGTGACTTGCTCAAGGTCAGACCAGGATTATTATCCAATCTTCTCTTTACAATGCTTAGATAAGAGAGGGATTCAGTCTTTGATTCATTCATTATTTCATTTATTCATCTATTAGGCACTCAAAAGGCCTATATTAAGCATAGGCTTCCTATGAGGATATTCAAAGGACTTGTGAGTCAGGTCACAAATAGTTGTTATGTACAACAATGAAATAATAACCACAGAGGGGAGAACCAAGATGGTGGAGTAGGTAAACCCCTGTACTTGCCGCCTCCCACAACCACAACAAAATTACAACTAAAATACCGAACAACCATCATACAGAACCACCTGAAAGCTGGATGAGTGGAAGTCCTACAACTAGAGTAGTAAAGAAGAAAGCACATTGAGACCAGTAGGAGGGGCAGAGGCGCTGAACGTGCTGGTCTGACACCCATGTGTACTATTTTCAAAAAAATATATTTTATTGATTTTTTTTACAGAGAGGAAGGGAGAGGGATAGAGTTAGAAACATCGATGAGAGAGAAACATTGATCAGCTGCCTCCTGCACCACCCCTATTGGGGATGTGCCTGCAACCAAGGTACATGCCCTTGACCAGAATTGAACCTGGGACCCTTCAGTCTGTAGGCCGATGCTCTATCCAATGAGCAAAACCGGTTAGGGCTGTACTGTCTTTTTAATTGGGAGGGATATAATCTCTGTGGAGGCTGCTTGTGAGTAGCAAGGAGTCCAAGCCCCACACCAGCCCCCCAGCCCAGGGTCCCAGAGCTGGAAAGAGAAGCCCCCATACTACAACTACGGGATGTAAAAACCAGCGGGGATTGGGCTGAGTGAGGGAGGCTGCTGGAGACTCTGGGGTTCCTTTTAAAGGACTGGCACACAAACTTACAAGATCATGCTTCCTCTGAGCTCCAGTGCCGGCCACTAGGTGGTGGCTCTGGGACACCCAGACACACACTGGGAGGAACTGGATTGTCTGGAATCGGGGCAGGAACTCTGGGGCAGCTTTCTCCCTGAAAGGGGCACTTGAGAGGACATTATTCCTGGGTTGGGACATCCCCAGTTGCAAGGCTGACTGGCAGCCATATCTGTTTGCTTTGCCCTGGTGATTCCCTGAGACCCCCCACCCCATCCAATTTGCAGCCCCACCCAACCTGTATGCAGTGGCTTTTTCATATGAATGGCCTGTCTTGTTCAAGCTTCAGACTTTGCTAAAATCTCTCATGCTGGTGGCAGCATGCCCCAAACCTATCAATAAAAGGCCCAAGACCCGGCACTAGCACCAGCCTGTTTTGCTTCACAGCTGGGCCTTCCCTGGGCACCTCTAAACCCAATACAAATAGCTCCTGCAGGATGTCCCCAGGCAGTAGCTGACTGCACCTCTCTGGAGGCCCTAGAGTCAGTATACCTGGTGGACAGCTTCAGACCATAACGGATTACGACTCTATACATCCAAAAGTAATACACTCAAGAGGCAGACTCAGTGAGCACCAAAGCCCCACTGAAGCAAGTCCTGCTCCATAGGGGTATTTTCTGCACACTTGCTCTTCCACTGTAGTCATAGCTGGTCCTCACAGCCAATTGGCCTGGAGGTCAGTTCCTCCCAGAGATGCCAACAGCAATCAAAGCTCAACTATAAGACTGTGCACACAGCCCACACGGGCACACCTAGAGTGCTCAGCTCAGGTGACTGGGGAGGCTGAGTCACTGGGCCCTACAGGACACCTACTACACAAGGCCATTATACCAATTGCAAGAAACATAGCAACTCTATCTAATATGTAGAAACAAACACAGGGAAGCCAAAATGTGGAAATAAACATCACACATGAAAGAAATGGGACTAAGCAAACTACTGGACACAGAATTCAAAACCATGGTTATAAGGTTACTTACGGATCTTCATGAGCGCTTCAAGGGACTTTGTGAGACTTTCAAGGATCTTAATGAGAATGTCAAAGACGTGGAAAAGGACCAGGCAGAAATTAAGCATACACTAACTGAAATAAAGAATAATTTACAGGGATTCAACAGTAGAGTAGAGGATTACAAGTATTAAATCAGTGATTTGGAATATGAGGAAGCAAAAAACACCCAACCAGAAGAGCAAAAAGAAAAGAATCCAAAAATATGAAGATAGTGTAAGGAGCCTCTGGAACAACTTCAAGCATACAACATTCACATTTTGGGTGTGCCAGAAGGAGAAGAGAGAGAGAGTAAGAAACTGAAAACCTATTTGAAGAAATAATGACAGAAAACTTCTACCTGGTGAAAAAAATGGACTTACAAGTTCAGGAAGCACAGAGAGTCCCAAACGAGGAACCCAAAGAAGCCCACACCAAGACACATCAATATTAAAATACCAAGGGTTAACAAAAAAGAGAGACTCTTAAAAGCAGAAAGAGAAAAGTAGTTAGTTACCTACAAAGGAGCTCCCATATGACTGTCAGCTGATTTCTCAACAGAAACTTTGCAGGCCAGAAGGGAGTGGCAAGAAATATTCAAAGTGATGAATATCAAGAACCTACAACCAAGATTACTCTTCCCAGCAAAACTCTCATTTAGAATTGAGGTCAGATAAAGAGCTTCACAAACAAGAAAAATCTAAAGGAGTTCATCACCGCCAAACCAGTATTAAATGAAATGCTGAAGGGTATTCTTTAAGAAGAGGAAAAAGAAGAAGAAGAAGACAATATGAGCAATAAAATGGCAATAAATACATATCTATCAACAAATGGATCTAAAAATCAAGGTAACACTAAAACCATTTTGACTTTTTGTTCAAATACTATATCACTGTGTGATTTGAAAGAAATCCTAGCTGAGGATTTCTTAAGTCTCTTTGAATACCATTCATCTTATTAAAGCTGCTTTTTGAATTTGAATGCTAGTGAGCCAAAGAAGAGATTTATAAAAAGACCTGGTTTATGATTTATTAGAAACAGGCTAAAGAAGGCACAAGGTAGTCATTTTTTAATAGCTCCTTAGTTGTTTCCAGGAGAAAATAATTACATTTTATATTTGTAATATTCTTTAAAGATTATAAAAACCTCTCTATTCCGTACAGAAACTGTGTATAGTCTTATTTTAAATTTTGAAATTTCTGGTTTATAAATGAGAAAAACTCAGAGAAGTTGCTCAGAGTAACATGGCTTTTAAGTGGCAGAGCTGGCATTAGAACTCAATACTTCTGCCTTTAAAAACCTGACACTTTTAAATGAGGTATCGTAGCTAATAATCCTTTCACTCCACTACAATGAACTAGATAGTGCTCTTTTTTTTAATGTTTTTTTCCCTTTATTGAATATTACAAATGTCCCCTCATCCCCCCAAAGTACTCTTTTTTTAAAAAATTTTATTTTATTGTTTAAAGTATTACAAATAGCAGTACACATGTCTCCTTTTTTCCCCCATTGACCTTCCCCTGGCCTCCCCTACTCCCCAGCACAGGCCTCCCCCTTCCCCCCGTGTCTTGTGTTCATTGGTTATGCTTATATGCACGCGTACAAGTCCTTCGGTTGATCTCTTACCTCCCCCTGCAACCCTACCCAGCCTTCCCGCTGTAGTTTGACTGTCTGTTCGAGCTTCTTTGCCTCTGTATCTATTTTTGTTCACAAATGAGTGAGATCATGTGGTATTTTTCTTTCACTGACTGGCTTATTTCACTTAGCATAATGCTCTCCAGTTCCATCCATGCTGTTGCAAAGGTAAGAATTCCTTCTTTTTTTTACAGCAGCGTAGTATTCCATTGTGTAGATGTGCCACAGTTTTCTAATCCACTCATCTGCTGATGGGCACTTAGGCTGTTTCCAAATCTTAGCTATTGTAAATTGTGCTGCTGTGAACATAAGGGTGTATATATCCTTTCTGATTGGTGTTTCTGTTTTCTTGGGATATATTCCTAGAAGTGGTATTACTGGGTCAAATGGCAGTTCCATTTTTGATTTTTTGAGGAAACACCATACTCTTTTGCACAGTGGCTATACCAGTCTGCATTCCCACCAGCAGTGAAAGAGAGTTCATTTTTCTCTGAATCCTCTCCAGCACTTGTCGTTTGTTGATTTGTTGATGATAGCCACTCTGACAGGTGTGAGATGGTACCTCATTGTTGTTTTGATTTGCATCTCTCGGATGATTAATGACTTTGAGCATGTTTTCATATGTCTCTTGGCTTTCTGAATGTCCTCTTTCAAAAAGTGTCTATTTAGGTCCTTTGCCCATTTTTTGATTGGATTGTTTATCTTCCTTTTGTTAAGTTGTATGAGTTCACTGTGAATTTTGGAGGTTAAACCCTTATCGGAGATAACATTGGCAAATATGTTCTCCCATGCAGTGGGCTTTCTTGTTGTTTTGTTGATGTTTTCTTTTGCTGTGCAGAAGCTTTTTATTTTGATGTAGTCCCATTTGTTTATTTTCTCCTTAGTTTCCATTGCCCTAGGAACTGTATTGGTAAAGATATTGCTATCACAAATGTCTGCTATTTTGCTGCCTATGGCTTCTTCTAAGATTTTTATGGTTTCCCATTTTACGTTTAAGTCCTTTTTCCATTTTGAGTTTATTTTTGTGTATGGTGTAAATTGGTGGTCTAGTTTCATTTTTTTGCAAGTATCTGTCCAGTTTTCCCAACTCCATTTATTGAAGAGATGGTCTTGACTCCATTGTATGCTCTTGCCTCCTTTGTCAAATATTAATTGAGCATAATGGTTTGTGTCAGTTTCTGGGTTCTCTGTTCTGTTCCACTGGTCAATATGTCTATTCTTGTGCCAGTACCAGGAAGTTTTGAGAACTTCTAGCCAGGCTCACCAGATAGTACTCTTGCTCTGTGGTAGTTGGCCAATCTGAAATGGGCTCTGTGGGAAGCTAGAATGGGTTTTTGTGAGAGGCCATTTTGTTTGTAGGTGTGCTGGGGTCCAGTTTAGTACCAGATTTTTGTATCTTTTTGAACTGCTCTTCATTGACAAACTCTTGCACAGGCCACAGAATGCCATTCTTGGAGATCAAGAACCTGAGTCACAGATTCCCTTGAGCCTGGGATCCATTCCCAGGGTGAGGCTAGAACCAGTCCAGAGAAGGGATGGAGGGGACTTTGAGAGCACTGGGTGGGAGAGCACTATCACTGAAGAGATTTCCAACAAAGAATTCCAAAGCCTTTTAAAAATTTATTTTATTATTATTATTTATCTTTATTGTTGAGAATATTACAGATATCCCCCCTTTTAAGAATTTCAAAGCCTTTTAAACACAGACATTCATTAGCTGTCACAGTGCATCCGGTGGGAGGGAGGAGGAGTCTGTTCTTCTACCACAGAGGAGGCCCATTGTGAGTAAGCAGAGAAGCTAGAAATAGAACATGAGGTTTTTTGGTGACATAGTCACTGAACCATGCGCACTTTAAAAAAAAAATGTTTGTAATCACCAGTGAGACAAATCTTTGCATACCAATTAGTGCCCTAATAGGTATTTTTTTTCATCTGGGTTGTTTATTTCCTCGCAGTTCTTGAAAACCAGGTTGTGGACTTATTTGCCTGGCCATTATGAATCCCCTTGGAAGAGTAGACTCAGGTTAAATCCATTGACGTGTAGATTCAAAAGGAGCTACATACAGGCCAGGCATAGCCATGTTAAAATCCATAGGTGAAACTAAACATGTAACCTAAAACCATTAGAAAAATAAGTGCTATTGTTTCATAGAACATTTGTAGAAGCAAATGAATGGCACCCCAGCCCAAAGGTCAGGATTTTCAACAACTTGTAGCAGAAAACTTACACTTATTAAATGTCTTCACTAGGGGTTTTTGTGTTAGTGGATGACTGAGGTCTTTTGTTTCTTCTGTTTTCCTCGTGGCAATAAAGTTGAAATTTAGCAAGCTTTCAAAATGAAATTTCTCATAGAAGTTATAACCACAGGTTTTAAGTTTTCATCACCTAAATGTGGAACAGAACGATTGAAAACTTGGGGGTAGGGAAAAGAGAGTTGAGGACACATGTGGTGTGTATCAAAAATCAGTGTAAATCAGGAAGGTGTGGTAAGGGGGATTTCCTGTGTTACAGAACTGCTGAAATAGTGCTCCCCCACCCTCCATCAACACATTCCAAATGAAGGTACTGGCTTTTTCTGACACCTTGCAGAGATGGTTTGCCCCTCAACTGACACAGTATAGTTTCCTTGAAGCTTCAATCAACAGTTTGCAGCTAGGAAAAACTAATCGTTGGGATAATGTGTTCTTTGATTGTGTCCTTTCTTTTGTTCCTCTTGAGTTTGGCAGATACCTTACCTGTAGGATAGGACCAGACTAGTACATCTTAGCCTGTTTGTTTGTTTTTTTCACCCCTGCTGTAGGATAATTCATTTCTAGGTTTCTAGGTATGAAAATAATAACTACCAAATTACTGAGCATTTATACTGGGTCCAAGTACTGGGCCAAAAGTTTTTCAAAGGTGATCAGATTTTCTCCTCACAACCCCATGAGACGGGTACTATTAATTGTCCCATTTGAGAGGAGTTAGTCAGTGGGGGAGCTTTAACAAATATTGGGTGCTATGCCAATTAAACAAATCTCTGGGGTTGAGCTGAGGCATTGAGATAAAAAATTTCAACCTCTGGGTGAAGTGATTTGTGTAAGGTATCTCTGCTGGTCTGTTGTGGAGTTAAGATCTAGACAGAATCTAGAGCAGTGGTTCTCAACCATGACTGCACATTAGAATCATCTGGAAATCTTTTTAAAATCCTGATTTCTGGGCCTCATTCTCCGGAAATTCTGTTTCTTTGTTATGGGGTGGGGCCACAACATTAGTAACAAAGAAACAGAATTTCCGGAGGATGAGGCCCAGAAATCAAGATTTTAAAAAGATACCCAGGTGATTCTAATGTGCAGCCAAGGTTGAGAACCACTGATCTAGAGCCTAGGGCAGGCATAGCCAACTCTACTGTAGTGCCGCCTGAACTTTAATGTGTATGTGAATCACCTGGGGATCTAGTTAAAAATGAGATTCTGCATTTCTGACAAACTTCCAGGTCTTGCCCATACTCCGGTCTGGGGACCATACTTGGAGTAGCAGGCTTTTCTACTGGATACTAATATTAGTACCTATGGTAGCCAGAAGGGAAAAATGTTTACTGAAAGGCAGTAAGCAACAAGATGGGGAGCTGGGAGGGGCTCATCCATTTTACTTTAGTGATGATGGCAGGGATCATGGATTGGCTATATACATTTCTCAGTGTTTTCCTAGGACCGAATAACCTTTTTCAGATTATTGTCCCATTCCTGAGAACTCTTGGAACTTTAAGACTGGCAAAACTAGTATAACTTCACTTGTTGAGGTGTTTTCATCTGTTAGTCAGGTAGAGATGTGGGTTGTAATTGCTAAATTGGTCAGCTTTCTAAAACTTATTCTCCTTTTCTTCAAGGAGGCTGAAACAGGAATTCAGATAGATGAGAAATTACAAGAAAAACATAGATTTTCAGTTAAATATTTCAATAAACATTTGTTAAGCACTGGCTATATAACATAGTCTTTTTAAAAAAATATATTTTTATTTATTTCAGAGAGAAAGGGAAAGGGAAAGAGAGATAGAAACATCAATGATGAGAGAGAATCATTGATTGGCTGCCTCATGAACACCCTGCACTGGGGATTGAGCCAGCAACCCGGGCATATGCCCTTGACTGGAATTGAACCAGGGACCCTTCAGTCCACAGGCTGACGCTCGCTATTCACTGAGCCAAATCAGCTAGGGCTAACATAGTATTTTGTTAACATTGCAATATCTTCTCTCTTTAGGATACAAAAACAAATGGAATATAGTCTTTGCTTTGATAGAACTCACAATTTAGTGGGGAAACAATGACATAAAATAGATAATGATATGGTAGAAATATGAATAGACAGATTGTAGAGAAAGAAGCAGTAAACTTTACCAGAAGTAGCTGAGGAAGACTTTATAGGTGTCACCAGACAAATTTACTCTTGTTATTATTTCTGATTGTTGTAAATGTCAATAAGAGTTTAGGTTATTAGACCATTGCTGATATTTTTTAAAGTTTCCTCTGTATTAAGAATGATTTTATAATTTTGAGATTAAGGGTACAGGAGATTCTCATCAATTACATGCATGAAAAAAATTGAGATTAAATTGACAATAAGCATTGTCTCAATCTTTTTTAAATGGCTTATTGAGCTATAATTTATATTCCATACAATTTATATACCATTTAAAGTATACACATCAGTGGCTTTTAATATATTCACAGATTTGTGCAACCATCACCATTCTCCACTTTAGAACATTTTCATCACTCCAAAAGGAAACCTTGTACCTCTTAGTTATCTCCCCAAACTATCCCCTACCCCTGACCTGGCAACTGTTAATATACCATCTGTCTCTCTGGGTTTGCCTATTCTGGATATTTCATATGAATGGAAAGAGGAAATTAAGGCTCAGAGAGATTAAATCTGTTAGTAATACAATAAAGCTAATGAGTAGCCGAGCCAAGATTTTATATCTAACGAATGGTCCTCACCCCACCCCTGGAAGGCAGTTTGACTATAGCACTTGATTCCTAAAACCTCCTTCAAATTACCAGAGCAATAAACAAACAAACAAACAAACAAACAAACAAACCAACCTTCTAAGCCTCTTTTATTGGCTCTGGCTATTGACAGTGACATTGTGTAAGGTATTCTCTCAAACCAAAGGTATTCTCTCAAACCAAAGTTGTGTATTGGGGGGTACCTCCAAGGAAGCAGTCCTTTTCTCTTTGCCAAAACTCAATAAATAGGATGCTTTCTTTTGGTCATGGGACACCATGGTCTTGGGCTAGAGAGGGATGGAGCCCGTGGCTAAAGTGGTCTATTTAATGGTATGATTCTATTTTTTCTTTTTTTAAAATATATTTTTATTGATTTCAGAGAGGAAGGGAGAGGGAGAGAGAGAGAGATAGAAACATCAATGATGAGAGAGAATCATTGATTGGCTGCCTCATGCATGCTCCCTACTGGGGATGGAGCCCACAACCTGGGCATGTGCCCTGAGTGGGAATCGAACTGTGACCTCTTGGTTCATAGGTTGACGCTCAGCCACTGAGCCACATCAGCTGGGCTATTGTATGATTCTTTTTAAAAAATATTTTTTAAATTAAATTTATTGAAGTAACATTGGTCAACATAAACATATAGGTTTCAGGTATGAGTTTCTATGTTACAAGACCTGTATATTGCACCACCCAAAGTCAGATCTTCTGTCACCATATATTAGGGCTCACTTCTCTCCCCCCCCCCTGTACTTTTCTTTATAAAAGACTAGAGGCCTGGGGCACAAAAATTTGTGCACTGGGGGGGGGGGGAGGGGTG
>NW_005871114.1:527524-539903 GCF_000147115.1 Myotis lucifugus
GATGACCACCTGCTGGCTTAGGCCCACTCCCGGGGGATTGGGCCTAAGATGGCAATCAGACATCCCTCTGGCAGCCCGGCAGCCCTCAGGAGATGTCCACTTGCCAGTGGGGAGCAGGCCTAAACTGCAGTCGGGCATCCTTAGCGCTGCTGAGGAGGCAGGAGAGGCTCCCACCACCACCACTGTACTGGCAGCCATCAGCCTGGCTTGTGGCTGAGCAGAGCTCCTCCCATGTGAGAGCGCCCTGACCACCAGAGGGCAGCTCCTGCATTGAGCGTCTGCCCCCTGGTGGTCAGTGTGTGTCATAGTGACTAGTCATTCCCAGTCCTTCTGCTGTTAGGGTCAGTTTGCATATTACCCTTTTACTATATAGGATAGAGGCCTGGTGCACGGGTGGGGGCCGGCTGGTTTGCCCTGAAGGGTGTCCCGGATCAGGGTGGGGGTCCCCACTGGGGTGCCTGGCCAGCCTGGATGAGGGGCTGATGGCTGTTTGCATCTGGCCGTACCCCCTTCAGGGTGGGGGTCCCCACTGGGGTGCCTGGCCAGTCTGGGTGAGGGGCTGAGGGCTGTTTTCAGTCTGGCGGGTGACTGAAGCTCCCAACCTCTTCTTTTTTTCCTTTTTTTTGTTTATTCTGGGATTTATTTACCTTCTATGGCTGTCACTGGAGCTGAGAGCCGGCTTTAGCTCTGAGGCTCGGCTCCAGCTCTGAGACCTCGGCTGCTGAAAGCAGGTATCTGGGTTTGTTTGGCTTCTATAATTGAAACACTGTTGCAGCTCCAGCTCTGAGGCCCGGCTGGCTGAAAGCAGGTTTCTGGGGTTTGTTTAGCTTCTATAATTGCAGCATTCTTTCTTAGAGTGCATCTCAGAGGCCGGCAGCGTCAGGCGGGGAACCTTGGCTTCCTCTATCACTGGAGCAAGCAAGCCTCCTGTTCGCTTCAGCTGCCTGGCTGCCGGCTGCCATCTTGGTTGGAAGTTAATTTGCATATCGCCCTGATTAGCCAATGGGAAGTGTGTTGGAGGTACGGTTAATTACCATGTTTGTCTATTATTAGATAGGATTGTTTATAAAGCAATTCATTACTGTTTACCTCTTTAAATTTCCATTTAAATTTTTATTAAATTTATTGGGATGACATTGGTTAATAAAATTATGAAGGTTTCAAGTGTACAATTCTATAATATCCAAAATCAAATCTTCTTCCGTCACTATATATATGCCCCCTTTTATTCTTTGCTACTTCGTCTAGACTGCTTTTTCCTTCTTTAGGTAATTTTTTTCTTTTTACTTAAGTGTAATGACCTAAAATATTTTACCTCAAGGATATCTTTTCCTTTTCTCCGCTTTTTGGATTTTGCCTAGAAGTGTGGTTTTTCTTAAGATAGAATAAGTTAAAAAAAAAAGATAGACTAGGTTCACCCTTATTTTGAGACCTAACCTTTCCCCTACAAGTACATTTCTCTTGAGTTCATGAGTATAATGAAATCTTTTCAATGCATTGCCAACTCTCTTTTTTGCCTTGTTAACTGCCTTTGATATTTCTCATTTGCAATTTGGTTTTACTGTCCTATCCCAGGCCTTCTACAAAAATAGTAACCTCCTGATTGGTTTCAGTGGCCCTAATTTCTTTGAATGAAGGAAATAAACAATTACTGAGCACCTACTCTTTGAAAGGCACTTTATAGTATATCTCTCTTTTTTTTAAATTAAATCATTATTGTTGAGATTATTACAGCTGTTCCTCTTTTTTCCCCCCATAGCTCCCCTCCACCCGGTTCCCACCCCACCCTCTGCCCTTACTCCCCCGCCCCCCACTGTCCTCATCCATAGGTGTACGATTTTTGTCCAGTTTCTTCCCGCACCCCCACACCCCTTTCCCCCCTGAGAATAGTCAGTCCACTCCCTTTCTATGCCCCTGATTCTATTATATTCACCAGTTTATTCTGTTCATCAGATTATTTATTCACTTGATTTTTAGATTCACTTGTTAATAGATGTGTATTTGTTGTTCATAATTTGTATCTTTGCCTTTTTCTTCTTCTTCCTCTTCTTAAAGGATACCTTTCAGCATTTCATATAATACTGGTTTGGTGGTGATGAACTCCTTTAGCTTTTTCTTATCTGTGAAGCTCTTTATCTGACCTTCAATTCTGAATGATAGCTTTGCTGGGTAAAGTAATCTTGGTTGTAGGTTCTTGGCCTTCATCACTTTGAATATTTCTTGCCACTCCCTTCTAGTCTGCATAGTTTCTGTTGAGAAATCAGCTGACAGTCGTATGGGTACTCCCTTGTAAGTAACTGACTTTTTTTCTCTTGCTGCTTTTAAGATTCTCTCTTTGTCTTTTGCTCTTGGCATTTTAATTATGATGTGTCTTGGTGTGGTCCTCTTTGGATTCCTTTTGTTTGGGGTTCTCTGCGCTTCCTGGACTTGTAAGTCTATTTCTTTCACCAGGTAGGGGAAGTTTTCTGTCATTATTTCTTCATATAGGTTTTCAATATCTTGCTCTCTCTCTTCTTCTGGCACCCCCATAATTCGGATGTTGGTACGCTTCAAGTTGTCCCAGAGGCTCCTTACACTATCTTCATATTTTTGGATTCATTTTTTTTTTGCTTTTTAGTTGGGTGTTTTTTTCTTCTTCGTATTTCAAATCTTTGACTTGATTCTTGCGATTCTTTAGTCTGCTGTTGGAACTCTGTATAATATTCTTTATTTCAGTCAGTGTATGCTTAATTTCTAGTTGGTCCTTTTTCATAACCTCGAGAGTCTCACTAGACTTATTGAGGGTCTTACTAAATTTATTGGCGGTTTCTAGAAAATTCTTGAAAAACCTTGTAAGTGTGGTTTTGAACTCTATATCCTGTAGTTGTCTTTCCTCCATTTCTGTCATTTGTGACCTGTTTCTTTGTCTCTGATTTTTTTATGCTTCCCTGTGTTGATAGAGTGGCTTTCTGTGCTAGGTGTCCTACAGGGCCCAGTGGCTCAGCCTCCCCAATTACCTGAAGTGGACACTCTTGGTGCACCCCTCTGTGGGCTTTGTGTTCAGTCTTTTTGTAGTTAAGCCTTGATTGTTGTAGGTATTACTGGGAGGAATTGACCTCCAGGCCAATTGGCTGTGAGAATCAGCTGTGTCTGCAGTGGGAGAACTTCTGTGCTGGAGACACCCTTCTGGGCAAGACTTGCTTCAGTGGGGCTTTGGTCCTCACTGAGTCTGCCCCCTGAATATGTCTCTTATGGATCTGAGGAGTTGTAATCTGGATGGTCCCACTCTGACCACTGGGTACACTGGCTCTTGGATCTCTAAGTAGGTGCTAATTTAGCCTCTTCCTGAGGTTACCCAGCAGGAGCTATGGAGAGATCTGCAGATTCCTCTTCTTTGTTTGGGGTTTCGAGGTGCCCAGATGAGGCCCAGCTGTGAAGCAGTGCAAGCTGCTGTGGGCCCTTGGGCCTTCTTTTGGAAGTTCTGGGTCTCTCTGACCCAGCTGCAGTTTGTTAGGTAATTTTCAGATTGCAAAGGGCCAGTCCTTTCATATGCAAAAGCCTCTGCTAGCAGCTTGGGTGGGGCGGGGGTCTCAGGGGATCAACAGGGCGGAGCAAGCAGCTATGGTTGCTCCTCAGTCCTACCCTAAGAGGCCTCGCGTCTCAGTGTCCCGCGGTAATCACTGCAAGCACCTCTGAGAGAAAGCTGCCCTCGAGTTCCGCCCGCTGCCAGACAGTCCAGTTTCTCTCCGTATGAGTCTGGGTCCCCAGAGACTCGCCCGGAACTGGAGTTCAGAGCAGTTGGGAGCTTGAGACTCCCTCCCGATTGAAAAAGACAACTGTGTCCTCAGTTGCCAGACCTTTCCACGTGCGCCTCCGTACCTCTGCACTTTACTTCCGCACCTCCTCTGAGGCTCAGTGTGCTTTTCTCTTTCCTTCTAGTTGTAGAATTTCCACTCAGCCAGCCTTCCTGTGGTTCTGGATGATGTCCGTTTTGTCTTTTAGTTGTATTTTTGAAGTTGTGCGAGGCAACAATTTCAGGTGTTTACCTATGCCGCCATCTTGGTTTCTCCTGATCCATAGTATATCTCATTTAATCCTCAAAACAACCCTACCAAGCAGGTTTTCCAAATACCACCATTTAAAGATGAGGAAACTGAAGTTCAAGGAGGTTGAATAACTTGTCCCAGCTTTACAACTAGGACTTAGCAGTCAGAGCTGATGATTTTAAAATCTGTTTTTTCAACAATAGTCCATTTTAGAATCTCATCACATATAGAGTACATAGTAGGTGGTCAAAAATGCATACTTATTTATAATGAATTCCTATTTTAATACACAGAACAACATTTAAAAGCCAGAGAGGACTAATGATCCTCTTACTATAAAATAATGATGCTTAAGGCCTTACTGCACTTTCATCTTAGAGTAGACCACTGTTCCTGGTATTTCTACACTTGAGTGTGTGGTGCTATTTTTTTTTTTATTGTTTAAAGTATTACATGTCTTCTATTTTCCCTGATTGACCCCGACCAGCAACTCCTACCCCCGAAGGCAAGCCCCTACGGCCCCAGTGTCTGTGTCCATTGTTTATGCTAATATGCATGCATACAAGTCCTTTGGTTGATCTCTAACCCCCCTCCCCCTTGCCTTCTCTCTGAGGTTGGATGGTCCGTTCAGTGCTACCTTGTCTCTGGATCTATTTTTGTTCATTAGTTTATGTTGATCATTATATCCCAAATACGAGTGAGATCATGTGATATTTATCTTTCTCTGACTGACTTATTTCGCTTAGCATAATGCTCTCCAGGTCCATCCATGCCATTGCAAATGGCAAGAGTTCTTTCTTTTTTTACAGTAGTATAGTATTCCATTGTGTAGATGTGCCACAGTTTTCTAATCCACTCATCTGCTGATGGGCACTTAGGCTGTTTCCAAATCTTAGCTATTGTAAATTGTGCTGCTGTGAACATAAGGGTGCATAAATCTTTTCTGATTGATGTTTCTGATTTCTTGGGATATATTCCTGAAGTGGGATTACTGGGTCAAATGGTAGTTCCATTTTTAACTTTTTAAAAAAATATATTTTATTGATTTTTCACAGAGAAGAGAGAGGGATAGAGAGTTAGAAACATCGATGAGAGAGAAACATCGATCAGCTGCCTCTTGCACACCTTCTACTGGGGATGTGCCCACAACCAAGGTACATGCTCTTGGCCGGAATCGAACCTGGGACCTTTCAGTCTGCAGGCCGATGCTCTATCCACTGAGCCAAACCGGTCAGGGCGATTTTTAACTTTTTGAGGAAACTCCATACCGTTTTCCACCGTGGCTGCACCAGTCTACATTCCCACCAGCAGTGAAGGAGAGTTCCTTTTTCTCCATATCCTTGCCAGCACTTGTCATTTATTGATTTGTTGATGATAGCCACTCTGACAGGTTTGAGATGGTACTTCATTGTCATTTTGATTTGCATCTCTTGGATGATTAGTGATTTTGAGCATGTTTTCATATGTCTCTCAGCCTTCTGTATGTCTTCTTTCGAAAAGTGTCTATTTAGGTCCTTTGCCCATTTTTTGATTGGATTGTTTATCTTCCTTTTGTTAAGTTGTATGAGTTCTCTGTAAATTTTGGAGATTAAACCCTTATCTGAAATAGCATTGGCAAATATGTTCTCCCATGCAGTGGGCTTTCTTGTTTTGTTGATGTTTTCTTTTGCTGTGCAGAAGCTTTTTATTTTGATGTAGTCCTATTTGTTTATTTTCTCCTTAGTTTCCATTGCCTTAGGCCTAGGAGCTGTATCGGTAAAGCTATTGCTACGGGATATGTCTGCTATTTTGCTGACTATGACTTCTTCTAAGATTTTTATGGTTTCCCATCTTACATTTAAGTCCTTTAACCATTTTGAGTTTGTTTTCGTGTATGGTGTAAGTTGGTGATCTAGTTTCATTTTCTTTGCATGTATCTGACCAAATTTCCCAGCACCATTTATTGAAGAGACTGTTATGACTCCACTTTATGCTCTTGCCTCCTTTGTCACATATTAATTGAGCATTATGGCTTGAGTCTATTTATGGGTTCTCTGTTCTGTTGTATTGGTCTATATGTCTGTTCTTATGGCAGTACCAGGCAGTTTTGAGAATGGTGCCTTTGTAATACAGCTTGATATCTGATATCGTGATCCCTCCAACTTTGGTTTTCTTTCTCAGGATTGCTGAGGCTATTCGGGGTCTTTTTTCTTTATTCCCAATGAATTTTTGGAGAGTTTGTTCTAGGTCTGTGAAATACACAATTGATATTTTAATGGGGATTACATTGAATCTATAAATTGCTTTGGGTAGTATGGACATTTTAATGATGTTGATTCTACCAATCCACGAACATGGTATGTTCTTCCATTTGTTTATGTCTTCCTCATTCTCTTTTTTTCAATGCCCTGTAGTTTTCAGGTCTTTTACCTCCTTAGTTAAGTTTATTCCTAGGTATCTTAATTTTTTTTGGTGCAGTGGCGAATGGGATTGTTTTTTTAGTTTATCTTTCTGTGAGTTCATTATTGGCGTATAAAAAAGCCATAGATTTCTGGGTGTTAATTTTGTATCCTGCTACATTGCCGAACTCATTTATTAAGTCTAGAAGTTTTTTGGAGTCTTTGAGTTTTTTTATGTACAGTATCATGTCATCTGTGAATAATGACAGTTTTACTTCTTCTTTTCCAATTTGGATGCCTTTTATTTCTTCTTGTCTGATAGCTATGGCTAGCACTTCCAGTACTATATTGAACAGGAGTGGTGAAAGTGGGCATCTCTATCTTGTTCCTGTTCTTAGGGGATATGAATTTAGTTTTTGCCCATTGAGTATGATGTTAGCTGCAGGGTTGTCATATAAAGCTTTTATTATGTTGAGGTATGATCCCTCTATTCCCACTTTGCTGAGAATTTTTATCAAGAAAGGGTGTTGGATTTTTTCAAAAGCTTTTTCTGCATCAATCGATATGATTATGTGATTTTTGTCTCTCAATTTATTAATGTGATGTATCATATTTATTGATTTGTGGATATTGTACCATCATTGCATTCCTGGAATAAATCCCACTTGGTCATGGTGTATGATGTTCCTAATGTAATGCTGGATCCGATTTGCTAGAATTTTGTTGAGGATTTTGGCATCTATGTTCATCAAGGATGTTGGCCTGTATTCTCTTTCTTTGTGGTGTCTTTATATGGTTTTTGAATTAGGGAAATGCTGGCTTCATAGAAAGAGCTTGGAGGTGTACCTTGCTCTTGAATTTTTTGGAATAGTTTGAGGAGGATAGGTTTTAGTTCTTCTTTGAGTGCTTGGTAGAACTCCCCTGCAAAGCCGTCTGGACCAGGGCTTTTGTTTGCTGGAAGATTTTTGATTACTGCTTCAATTTCTTCAGTAGTTATCAGCCTATTCAGGTTCTTTGATTCTTCCTGATTGAGTTTTGGAAGCTTGTATTTTTCTAAGAATATGTCCACTTCATTTAGGCTGTCCAGTTTGTTGGAATAGAGTTGTTCATAGTATTTTTCATAATCCTTTGTTTTTCTGTGGGGTCAGTTGTTACTCCATCTCTTTCAGTTCTGATTTTGTTTATTTGGGTCCTTTCTCTTTGCTTCTTGATGAACCTGGCTAGAGGTTCATCAATCTTGTTTATCCTTTCAAAGAACCAGCTCTTGGTTTTATTGATCTTTTGTATTGTGTTTTTTTTTGGTCTCTATGTCATTTATTTCTGCTCTGATCTTTATTATTTCCATCCTCTGCTTACTCTGGGCTTTTCTTATTGCTCTCTTTCTAATTCTTTGAGTTGTAAGGTTAGATAACTTATTACCATTTTTTTTTCTTCTTCTTCTTCTTTTTTTTTTTTTGAGGTAGGCTTGTAGAGCTATGAACTTCCCTCTCAAGACTGCTTTCACTGTGTCCCATAGATTTTGGATTGTTGTGTTTTCATTGTCGTTTGCTAACAGGATGCTTTTTATTTCTTCTTTGATCTCTTTGGTAACACAATCATTGTTTAATAGCATGCTATTTAGCCTCCAAGTGTTTGATTTTTTTTCATTGTTTTTTTTTGTAGTTGATTTCTAATTTAATGCCATTGTGATCTGAGAAGATGCTTGATATGATTTCTGTCTTCTTGAATTTGAAGAGACTTTGCCTGTGTCCCAATATATGGTCTATCTTTGAAAATGCCCTGTGTGCACTTGAGAAGAATGTATATTCTGTACCTTTGGGGTGAAATGATCTGAAGATGTCAATTAATTCCATCTGATCTAGTTAGTCAGTTAGGATTGATGTTTCTTTGCTGATTTTTTATTTAGAGGATTTATCCAATGGTGTCAATGGGGTATTAAAGTCCCCTACTATGATTGTATTGCTGTCGATCTCTCCTTTGATATCTTCCAGAAGTTTTTTTTATATATTTGGGTGCTCCAGTATTGGGTACATATATGTTTACCAGAGTTATATCCTCTTGTTGAATTGCTCCCTTTAGTATTATGAAGTGGCCTCCCTTATCTCTTATTATGGCCTTCACTTTGAGGTCTAATTTGTCAGATATAAGTATTGCTCTCTCAGCTTTTTTTTTCATTTCCATTCACCTGAAATTTTTCCCCCCATCCCTTCATTATCAGTCTGTGTGAGTCCTTTGTTCTGAGGTGGGTCTCTTGTAGACAGGAGATATATGGGTCATGTTTTCTTATTCATTCAGCTACCCTATGTCTTTGATTGGAGCATTTAATCCATTTACATTTAAGGTTATTATTGATAGGTACTTGTTTTTAACCATTTTTATTCTTTATGCCTGTGTTCCTTCCTATTTCTTCTTTTGACAGCAGTCCCTTTAGCATTTCTTGCATTGCTGGTTTGGTGGCAATAAACTTCCTTAGCCCTTTTTTGTCTGTGAAGCTTCTGATTTCACCATCAATTTTGAATGATAGAGTTGCTGGGTACAGTATTCTTGGATTCAGTCCCTTGCTTTGCATCACTTTGTACATTTCATTCCATTTCCTTCTGGACTGATGTGTTTCTGTTGAGAAATCAGTTGATAGTCTGATGAGAGATCCCTTGAGGCAACTTTCTGTCTCTCTTTGGTAACCTTTAAGATTCTTACTTTGTCATTGGTGTTTGCCAATTTAATTATGATGTACTTGGTGTCAGTCTATTTGGTTTCATCTTGTTTGGGACTCTGTGAGTTTCTTGGACTTGTGTAGGTTTTTTCTTCCCAATATCAGGGAAGTTTTCTGTCATTATTTCTTCAAACAGGTTTTCTATTCTTTGCTCAGTTTCCTCTCCTTCTGACCCCCCTATTATGCGGATATTGTTTTGCTTCGTGTTGTCCCAAAGCTCCCTTAGGCTCTCCTGTTTTTTAAGTTTTTTGTTTTTTTTTTCCAGTTGCTGCTCTTCTTGGGTGTTTTTTCCAACCTTGTTTTCTAGCTCACTGATGTGGTCCTCGGCTTCTTCTGGACTACTGTTGATGCTTTCTGTTGTGTTCTTTATTGCAGCTATGTTATTCTTCATTTCTTCTTGGTTCTTCTTCATTTCCTCTTGGTTCTTACACATGTTTTGAAAATATCTTCCATCCTTCAATGTCCTTATGACCATTGCTCTGAATTCTTTCTCTGAGAAATTGCTTGCTTCCATTTCGTTTACTTTTTTTCCCCAGTGATTCCTCCTTTTTTTTTTTTTCATATGGGGGCTGTTTCTTTGTCTTCCCATTTTTTCTCCTCTCAGGCTGTCTAGTTGTGTGGCTTACTCTCTACCACTTTGACCAAAAGGCACAAAATACACCTCGAGAAGACATGACAGACAGGGAATGAAACACGACTGTATTCATGACACCAATAACCCCAAGTAAAGGTGACCACCAGAGAAAAGAGACTTAGGGGAGAGAAAACAGTTCAAAAATGTTATTGAGAAAAGGAAAAAAGGTAAGAGAGAAAAGAAAAAGAGGAAAGAAGAAGGGGAAAAATATATACATATATGGGGGGAAAACTCCACAAAACCCACAAATAACCCAAAAAATGCAAACACTGAACACTCAGAAAAAAAGGAGGGGAGCTGAATCTGAAGAGGCAGAGCTTATTTCCAGAAGGTAAGGTAAAGAAATTGAATTAATGGGGGAATGCCCACAATTCAGTATAGAAGAGGTAGAAAGAGAATGAGTGTATAAGAAGAAAAGTAAAAAACAAAATACTCAATAAAATAAAAGATTTCCCCTTTCTTTACTCTATCTATCCATATATTCATCTATTTTTGGAAAAGAAGAATAGAGTAGGGAGCAGATAGGCCTGAGTTGGGTAAGTGAATCTAATTAAGCTATTAGTAGAGGAAGAGAACAAGGGAGGACAGGGAAAACAAAAGCATAAAATAAAATAAAAAATAGACAAACAACAGCAACAAGAAAAAAATTGGCCAATGAAGAAAGAAAAAAGAGAAGGGTGCATGGACTTGGAGCAGTGGAGAGGAAATTAGATTTATGAGTAAGCCAACAGAGACTACTATAATAGTAACTAGAGGCCTGGATCACGACATTTGTGCACTGGAGGTGGGGGGTGTCCTTCACCCCGGCCTGCACCCTTTTGCAGTTTGGTACCCCTTGGGGGATGTCCGCTTGCTGTCTTCTGCAGACATCCCCTGAGGGGTCCTTAGCGCTGCTGCAGGGGCGGGAGAGGCTCCCACCATTGCCACTGCGCTTGCCTGCCATGAGCCTGGCTTCTGGCTGAGCAGCGCTCCCCCTGTGGGAGCTCACTGACCACCAGGGGGCAGCTCCTGCGTTGAGCATATGTCCCCCAATGGTCAGTGTGCATCATAGCGACCAGTCATTCTGCTGTTTGGTCAATTTGCATATTAGGCATTTATTATATAGGATGCGTCAATAGAGCAGATAAAGAAGATAAATTTTTATCAGGGAGTAAAAAGAAAGGAGAGAGAAAAACTAAAATAGGAACAGGAGAAGAGAGGATGAAAAAGGGGGAAGTGAGGAAGAAAGGGTTGGCATAAAGGAAAAAATAAGATAGAGTAAAATAATGATAAAAAATAATAAAATAAATATAGAATGTAGGACACTAATCCAAAAAATAAAAAAATAAGAAAAAAAATCTGTAATAATAAAAGTGTAGTATGCTAATTAGTGCGGACAGCCGAACAACCTTCCGGACGAAGCTGGGGCTGCGAGGGCCGAGCCCCTTGCACGAATTTCGTGCATCGGGCCTCTACTTATATATATATATATATATATATATATATATATATATATATACATATATATACACATCTATATATATATATATAGATATATATATATATATACACACACACACACACACACACACACACACACACATACATACATACTAGAGGCCCGGTGCACGAAATTCGTGCACTGGGGGTGGGGGTTCCCTCAGCCCAGCCTGCCCCTCTCACAGTCCGGGAGCCCTCAGTGGATGTCCTACTGATGGCCACAGTCTGGCAGCAGAGGCTCGGAGCAGTCGTCCCGTGTGTGTGTGTGTGTGTGTGTGTGTGTGTGTGTGTCCCCACTGGGGTCTGCCCCCAGCCACATTGGAGGCTCAGAACAGGCACTGTGTGTGTGTGTGTCTGCTGGGGGCCTGCCCGGGCCACACCATGGAGGCTTGGAGCAGGAGCCCCTCTGTGTTGATCTCTCAGGGGCCTGGGTTCCACTGCATGTTGTACTCCTCCCTTGAGCTATGGCCAGGATGGGGGGTGCTGCTTGCAAGCCGGGGTTTTCCTGCTCCAGGATCGCCATGGGCCGATGGGGGGAGCCAGGCCCAGCTGGGGCTGCCCACAGCCGGGCTTTCCCGCTTCCAGGTCTCCATGGCAACCGGGAGCAGGCCAGCTTGGAGCTGCCTGCAGGCGGGCTTTCCTGCTCCTGGATCAGGCCCAGCTTGGGCTGCCCGCAGCCGGGCTTTTCCTGCTCCTGGATCAGGCCCAGCTTGGGGCTGCCCACAGGCCGGGCTTTCCTGCTCCCTGATCAGGCCCAGCTGGGGGCTGCCCTCAGGCCAGGCTTGCTTTCCTGCTCCCAGGTCACCATGGCAACTGGGGAGCAGGCAAAGTTTGGGGCTGCCCTCAGGCCAGGCTTGCTTTCCTGCTCCCAGATCACCATGGCAACTGGGAGCAGGCAAAGTTTGGGGCTGCCCGCAGCCCGGGCTTGCTTTCCTGCACCCAGATCAGGTGCAGCTGGGGGCTGCCTACAGGCCGCACTTTTCTACTTACCGATGGCCGAATCACCACAGCGACCCAGGGCCCAGTGGCACTTTCCTGCTCTCCAATAGTCATAGGGTCCCGGCTGGGGGCGGGGCTTAGCAGTGCGGGGCTCAGGCGGCACAGGGGTCCCGGCTGGGGGCTCACGCGTGGCACACAGGGGTCCTGGCTG
>NW_005871114.1:540003-591000 GCF_000147115.1 Myotis lucifugus
CCTCTTCCCACGGTCTCAACATGGGGCACGGGTGGGCACCTCGCGCTGTCCCCGCCCTGCCTGTAGTATATTATAGAGGCCTGGTGCATGGGTGGGGGCCGGCTGGTTTGCCCTGAAGGTTGTCCCGGATCAGGGTGGGGGTCCTGCTTGGGTGCCTGGTCAGCCTGGGTGAAGGGCTGATGGCTGTTTTTAGGCTGCCCGCACCCCCTTCAGGGTGGGGGTCCCCACTGGGGTGCCTGGCCAGTCTGGGTGAGGGGCTGAGGGCTGTTTTCACGCTGGCGGGTGACTGAAGCTCCCAGCCTCTCCTTTTTTTCCCTTTTTTTAAAAAATTCTGGGATTTATTTACTTTCTATGGCTGTCACTGGAGCTGAGAGCCGGATTTAGCTCTGAGGCCGGCTCCAGCTTGAGGCCTCGGCTGCTGAAAGCAGATATCTGGGCTTTGTTTAGGTTCTATAATTGAAACACTGTTGCCATCACTGCTGCTCTAAGCTCTGAGCCCGCTGCTGGCTGAAAGCAGCTATCTGGAGCTTGTTTAGGTTCTATAATTGCAACTTTGTTGCATCCGGAACTCAGAGCTGGGCTGCCGCAGGCCGGGAACCTTGGCTTCCTCCATCACTGGAGCAAGCAAGCCTCCTGTTCGCTTCAGCTGCCTGGCGGCCGGCAGCCATCTTGGTTGGCAGTTAATTTGCATATCCTGCTGATTAGCCAATGGGAAGGGTGTCGGGGTTATGGTCAATTTGCATGTTTCTCTTTTATTAGATAGGATACACACACACACACACACACATATATATATACACACATACACATATATACATATATGTGTATATATACATATATATATATACACATATATATATATACATATATATATATATATATATATATATATATATATATATATATGTATGTATATATATGCCTAAGTGACCAGCCGACAGGCCAGTAGCTATGACGCACACCAACCCCCAGGGAGCAGATGCTCAACGCAGGAGCTGTGGAGCTACAACTTTGCAGAGTGACCACTTGCACTCCGGGACCCCTTGGGGGATGTCAGACTGCTGGCCTCGTCCTGATCCCCGCAGGCCAGGCCAAGGGACCCCACTAGTGCACGAATCTGTGCACTGGGCCTCTAGCAATAATACTAATGAAAAATAAAGATAAAATGAAGAAAAATATTTTAGTTTCTTAAGTAAAAGATAAAAAAAAGTGAAGTAGTGAAGTTTGTTCACTTCAGCTGAGTATTTAATGTCCCATGGGGGCTGGTCTGAGACTCTCCACTGTTCTGTCTGCCATGTCTCAGCTTCCTGCTAGATAGTCAGCACTGTGTTGAAGCTCTCAGGGATCCACTGCTCCTCTCTGTCAGATGCCACTGCCTTGGTTTCAGTCAGGCGGGATCAATCTGCCTGCTTGTGTGGTGGTATTTTTAAAAACACTATATATTCTGTGCCATGCATAGGGCCTGGCACATTTTAGGTGTTTGATAAATATTTGTTGAAAGAATAATGAATGGGTTAGGTTGTTGTGGTCTGATATCCATGCAAATTGAAAACAAAGATCTTTAATTCACTTAACTTGAGGGTAGTTGTCCTTCCAGTGGCTGTTACTGGCTCTTTGTTTACAATCACCATTAACCAGAAAAGCCCCAGTATCTATAGAGAACCTATGAATCTAATGTTATTAAATATTCTCTTGTGGAAAATAGATTTGCATGTAAAGAGGGAGCTCTCACATCTTGAGAGTCTTGCTGTCTTCAAGATAGTTTGTTTATTCAGAAGGAAAAAAATGCAGGGGAAAAATTAAAAACAGACAAAAGCTAAATGGACAACTCTTAGTAATTGGGTATGAGGAGGGAGTAGAATTCCTGAATTTTGTTCCCAGCCTGGCAGCTGATTTATTCCTCCACTTCCAGTTCTTGCTTTGCTCCTCTAGCATCCTCATTTGCTATAATAGTATAGGAGAGGGCTATGGTGACTATATAGAAGTGAGCATTGTGAAAACTTGATGACATTGTTAGGCTGATGAGTTACCACCATGGAGACCAATATTATGCTCATCTTCTGGCAGTCCTGGTTTCTTAAAAGTTGCAAGGCCTCTGGAAATAACTGGGAGCTATGTTGAGAAGTAAACTTTTCTTGGGAATTAAGGAATATAGAGTGGTTTTTAAATTTTATGCATATTAAATTTTAATCCCTTTTCTGGGGTTTTTAGTCATCATCAAGGGTATTTGGAAATGAAGGGATTTTTTTTTCTTTTTTCTTTTTTCTTTTTTTCACAAACTGCTTAATATTTGGGAATTAATGAGCTAAAGATAATGATCATGTACCATTGGGTGAATCATATATCCAATATACCAAGGCCACTTGGGAACCAATTGTGAAAGGCTTTTCTTGAGAGATGAAAATGGATTGGGATTGGAATTAGACTGTGGAAAACTCTCTGAAAGTTAACTCGAGGGTTAAGTTAAAGGGTTTGTATTTTATTCTTTAGACAATAGAGAGTCAAGGATGGGTTGTAACTAAGAAAATTGTATGTGATATTTTAGAAAGATTTTTCTTATGGCTCATAGGACAGAACAGAACAATGGTAGATTCCTGGCTGCAGAGGGACAAAAGAGAGGCTAGTGAAGATATCCAGGAGTGAGATGAGGATAGACTACATTAGTGCATCACTAGTGGGAAAGAAAAGGATAGAGAGTTATTACAAATGAAAAGTTCACAGGACATAGTAATTGATTTGATATGGATAGTATCCTTTACAATTAATTTGTGCTCCAGTTGTAACATGAAAGGGAGACCTTTTTTTTTTTTTAGAGAATTCACTGGGACCAAAAAATCTTTATAAACTGAGGGATTAATAGCATCAGCATGAGTCAAACTTAATTAAAAAAAATGTAGTCAGTGCATAGCAGGTTTTTGGCTCTGTCATTTCAATTAGAAACAATCCCTTTTCTACTTTTTTTTTTAAACTGACTCCTCTACCCAAAGTCAAAATCAAGTCAGACAATTCAATAGTTGAGAATGTGGTTAAAATGTTTTCAAATTATTATTACCTGGGCAGAAAACACTTTTGTATTTGAGACTTGCCGTGATATATATATATATATGGCATATCTGTGTGACATAGACTGAGTGGCCAGATTATTATGACCACCTGACGTTTGTAGGCAAATCAGCTATAATTTCGCGCTGAAGTTGCTAGAGGGCCAGATCATTATAAATAGGGAAGCAGGTTGTTTACCACGACAGTAGAAGTGACTTTTTTCTGAAGATATGGGTAAACAATGCGATTTAACAGCCTTTGAACATGGGATATATTTGAACGTGAGTGGCCAGATTATTATGACCACCTGATGTTTGTAGGCAAATTAGCCGTACATTGCATCGTATGGGATATGGAAGCCGAAGGCCTGTTTGCTGTCTGCAGTTACTAAGATAAAACATCTCCAATTTGCACAGGAACACAAGGATTGGACAGTCGAGCATTGGAAAAAAGTCATGTGGTCCAATGAATCACGTTTCCAGTTGCATCATGCAGATGGCAGAGAGAATATGGCGGAAAAAGCATGAAAGCATGCACCCCACATGCATGATTACAACCCTTCAAGCTGGTGGGGGCAGTGTTATGGTTTGGGGCATGTTTTCCTGGCATGATTTGGCCCCTTTAATTCGTGTGGAACAATGTCTGAATAGCACAACATACCTAAGTATCATTTCTGATCTGGTTCATCCTATCATGTTGATGGCGTATCCCAGTGATGGCAAACCTTTTGAGCTCGGCGTGTCAGCATTTTGAAAAACCCTAACTTAACTCTGGTGCCGTGTCACATATAGAAATTTTTTGATATTTGCAACCATAGTAAAACAAAGACATATTTTTGATATTTATTTTATATATTTAAATGCCATTTAACAAAGAAAAATCAACCAAAAAAATGAGTTCGCGTGTCACCTCTGACACGCATGTCATAGGTTCGCCATCACTGGCGTATCCCAATGGAGATGGCTTCTTTCAACAAGACAATGCGCCATGCCACGGTGCTCATATTATGCAGGAGTGGTTTCAAGAACATGAGGGAGACTTTACCTTGCTTAGGTGGCCCCCACAATCACCAGATCTCAATCCAATTGAGCATTTGTGGGACGAAGTTAAAAGAGCCATCAGGAAGCTGGTTCCACAACCATCAAATCTCACAGAACTGGACAGTGCTATTCATCAGGCATGGTGTCAGATTCCTCGCATCACCTTTCAAGATCTCGTGGAGTCAATGCCAAGAAGAATCGCCGCAGTATTGAAGGCAAAAGGTGGCCCAACGAATTACTGATGGGGTGGTCATAATAATCTGGCCACTCACATTCAAATATATCCCATGTTCAAAGGCTATTAAATCACGTTGTTTACCCATATCTTCAGAAAAAAATCACTTATACTGTCATGGTAAACAACCTGCTTCCCTATTTATAAGGGTCTGGCCCTCTAGCAACTTCAGCGCGAAATTATAGCTAATTTGCCTACAAACGTCAGGTGGTCATAATAATCTGGCCACTCAGTGTATGTATGAATCTAGTTAACACATACTGGTAGAGGAAAAACATCTTTTCTGTAGCTAATATTGCACTCTTAAACCTGCTCTATTATCCTACAGTTGTATGTTCTTGTTTATAAATAGGGATTAGATGAGTGAATGGATGGCCCAGTTAATCATCATCATCGGTGTTGTTATGATCATATGGCTATTTTTATTATTAATGACTTTTATTAAACATTTCATATGAGCTAGACATTGTGCCCACATTATACCTACTATTTTATTTAATTCTCTCTCAAACAACTTATGAGATAGGTACCATTTTTATTATTGCATAGAGGAGGAAACTCAGGGCTCAGAGCTATTTAACTTGTTCAAGATCATACAGCTAGTATTTGGCGGAGCTAGGACAGAACTCAGATCACTTTGACTCCAAAGCATTATTTTATCTGGTAAAACACTTCCAAGTTCATTTCTAATAGACATGTGGGGAGCATCAGTTTTAGAGCTAAAAATCAGCAGCACAGTATTGTACCTCCTAAAGATAAATCTGGTAACAAGGGCTTGGAATTATTTACAAAATATTTGATACCATGTTTCTAGGCACCTCTCATTTTGCTATACTAGTATATGGAAAACATTTCAACAAGTCAGTGACTAATAGTAATGAGTCACTATCTGCCCATGTAGTGTTTTTTTAATTGTGGCAAAAACATATAACAAACAATTTACTATCTTAGATCTAATAGATGAATTCAGTAGTGTTGTAGGACACAAAAATCAACATAAGAAATGAGTTGCATTTCTATACACTAACAATGGGCTATCAGAAAAAGGAAATTAGAAAACAATCTCATTTATTATAACATCAAAAAGAACAAAATGCTCAGGAATAAATTTAACTAAATAGGTGAAAGAGGAGTCCACTGAAAACTATAAAACATTGACTAAAGAAATTAAAGAAGACATACATAAATGAAAAGACATCCTGTGTTCATGGATTAGAGTATTTAATATTTTAAAATAGTCATAATACCCAAAGCAATTTACAAATTAAATGCAACCCCTACTGAAATCCCAGTGGCATCTGGCATCTATTGTTATACAAAAATAGAAAAACAGTCCTAAAATTAATTTGGAACCACAAGCGACCTCAAATAGCCAAAACCATTCTGAGAAAGAATAACAGAGCTGGGAACATCACACTTTCTGATTTCAAAATATATTTCAAAGCTACAGTAATAAGAGAGCATGACACTAGCATAAAACAGACATATAGATCAATGGCACAGAATAGCCCCCAAATAAATCCATGCATATATAGTCAACTGATTTTCACCAAGGGTGCCAAAAATATACAATGGCAAAAGGATAGCCTCTTCAACATATGGTGTTGGAAAAAGTGGATATTCATTATCCATAGGCAAAGAAATTAAATTGGACCTTTATTTGATACTATGCAAAAAGTCAAATGAAAATAAATTAAAGTTAAACATGAGATCTGAAAATGTAAAACTCCTAGAAGAAAATGGGAAAAGCTTGACGATCTTGGTCTTATAAATTATTTCTTGGATATGATAGCAAAAGCACAGGCAACAAAAGCAAAAAAGACAAGTGGGACTATATTGAACTAAAAGTTCCTGCACAGCAAAGGAAAGAATAGTAAAGAGGCAACTTGTGGAATAGGCAAAAATATTTACAAATCATATATTTGATAAGGGGTTAATAGCCAAAATATAAGGAACTCCTTCAACTTAATTGCAGAAAAACCACTAATAACCCAATTAAAAACTTGGTAAAGGACTTGAGTAGACATACACCCTGAGGCCTTGACTTACGAGTGTCCTGACTAACGAGTTTTTCGAGATAGGAGCCGTCTCTTGGCCGATTTTTTGCTTTGAGTTGAGAGCTAAAATTCGGGTTACGAGCCAGCTTCAGATACCCCACCGCTAGTTGGCACAGCGAACGTCACAGTGAACGCCACAACATCAGCCCAGCATCACATGTCTCACTTGTTCACTTTTTGATTTGACATACGAGTAATTTGAGTTACGAGCTCCGTCACGGAACGAATTAAACTCGTAAGTCAAGGCCCTACTGTATCTCCACAGAAGACATATAAATGGCCAAGGGTGTGTGAAAAGATGCTCAATATTACTAATCATCGGAGAAATACAAATCAAAACCACAATGAGATATCACCTCATACCTTTTAAGATGGCTATTATCAAAGAAACAAAAGGTAAGTGTTGGTGAGGAATTAAACTTTGTATAGCATTGATGGGAATGTAAAATGCTGTAGCCACTATGGAAAACAGTATAGAGCTTTCTGAAAAAATTAACAATTGAAATACCATAAAACCCAGCAACACTTCTGGATATTTATCCAAAAGAATTGAAATCAGGATATTGAGATATGTGCACACCCATGTTCATTGCCACATTATTCACATTAGCTAAAATATGGAAACAACCTAAATGTCTATCAATGGATGAGTAGATAAAGAAAATGTGGTATACTAGTATACATACAATGGTATATTTTTCAGCCTTAAAAAAAAGAAGTCCTGACCTATGCAACAACATGGATGACTCTTGAAGATGTTATACTAAGTTTTAGAGAAATGTGGTGTACAACATTGTGTAACATCTGCTGTAATAACACTATATTGTATACTTCAAATTTTAAGAGATTTGATCTCATGTTAAGTGTTTTTGCTACAATAAAGATTTATGTCATTTATAAAACTCTAAAGTTTATTATATGAGTAAAATAGGATTTTAAAGTGTTCACTGTGACTCTTTTTGGCATCTTAACTCAATTGTAAGATCTTTGAATGTGGAGTTCATTTTATTTCTTCCATACCCATCCTTTTAAAATGGTGGAGAACCACACAGTAGATAAAGCTTTGATTAATGGATATACACTGAGTGGCCAGATTATTATGACCACCTGACGTTTGTAGGCAAATTAGCTATAATTTCACGCTGAAGTTGCTAGAGGGCCAGACCATTATAAATAGGGAAGCAGGTTGTTTACCACGACAAGATATGGGTAAACAACACGATTTAACAGCCTTTGAACGTGGGATATATATATATATATATATAAATTAATTATGAGGAAAGTAAAGACATTCAAACTGATGGAAACTGATATCTTTGAACATTTACTATGTGCCAGATACTGTGCTAAATATGTGCCAGATACTGTGCTAAATGTTTACTGTATTTTGTTTTACTTAAATATTTATAAAACCCTGTGAGAAAAGTATTACTCATCTTTTAGAATGAGGTGTCTGAGATTCAGAAACATAGGTGAGTTGTGTGAGATTGTTGTTTTTGAATGTTTATTATTTTTTTCTTAGTCCAGAAACATCTCTAGCTACTAATAAATTATTGTGACCTTGGGAAAAAATTTATCATCTTAACCATTTTTAAGTGTACATTTTAGTAGAGTTATGCCAAGGTAGTTTTGAGTCTTTGTAAAGCTATCTCCTCTTTATCTCCTTCACTTTTGTCAGATTTATGTTTTACATTAGTAATTCTATAGTACATTTGCATGGTATATTATTGTCATCACATGATTGGCCCATAAAGTGATCTGTGGCAGGAAGGACTTTGTACTGAATGAAGTTAGAAAAACTCCATTGGGAGGGTTCATTCATGTGGGTAGATTCATGTGGGGTAACAAAAGATCTACAGAGGCTAATTCTCAGAGAGTTGGAGGCACTCTGTCTGCTTCCTAAGCTGGCCAGAGCATCTCTTGGGCCCCCTGTTACTAAGAGAATAGTAAGAACTCTCCATCAGGCAGTGTGGTTGATTAATTCAGAGGAAGGCAAGACATTCTTGGATATTTCAAAGGTTTCCCTCTATCCCCAAAAGTACCCATGTAAGAGGTACTGCTCCATTCAGAGTCACAGTCAGAGGTCATTCAGAAGATTATGTTCTGTGTAAATAAAAATAAACAAATAGTCAAACAAAACAACAGAAAAAAACAGGCTTGGCATGGACCATTTAATTGAGTTCTTTCAGGACACTAACTTTGGCACTTCTTAATTTAGGGTTAAGCTGCAGTCTTCATGTGAGGCTGATGTCATTTTGTGTACAACCCCCCACTCAGTCTTTGCATTAGAAAGCACTTTATTAGAATTTCTACAATTGACAAAACCACTTAAGTTTTTTAATGAGGCCCTCTCCTCTTCTCCCAAACATGGGGTCTTTTTCTCCTCAGTTGTCTACTCTGACATTTCGAAAAGAAGAGAAAGATAGGTGTCTCTGCCTTTTGGGGAACTGTGGGATCTTCCATTTAAACTTGTGTGTTTTGCTTTCTTGGCCTGTTTATATAAATATAAGAAACCAGAAGCCAGTAAAAATAAAAATCATGAAGTTATCCATGAAACATGCAGAAGCAGCCTCCTTGAATGATAAACAAGCTCAGCTGCAGGAAGATCTGTGGTCTGATATTCATTACTGAAAAACTTCCACTGGATGGACAGTTTGTCCGGATGAGTTAATTAATTTTAAGAGCTCTCTGTCCTCTTAGAAATATACCATTCCAGATTGGCTGAAAACATGTTTACTTTGAACATTCATCAGTAATTCTGGGTCAGCCACCCCACAGCTTGGTTTGCTTTGGTGCCAGCTGCATGTGGCAGAAGTTAATTTGTGAGATGTCTCTTGTGTTAAAAGGGGGAAAAGTCATGTGGGGAAATAGGACTCTTGCAGAGAGAAGGGAGTGTGGAATTTCCAGTTCTCAGAATTAGGAAGCCTTGAGCACAGAAGCTAGTTCATATGAATCTGTATGGAAATTAGGGGCTTTTCCCAAGGATAACTTCTCATCTCTGCAAATGAATTTCCATTTCGATATTCTAAAAATATTTAAACAAATTATTTCACGTGTCCAAAGGCTCGCTTTAAAAAAAATCCCAGATTTACCCTGCCTTCCAAGTCCTGTTTGAATCTTACTTTACTCCCAAACTTCCTTTTATTGCAGTGGCTTTATTAAACGTTCTCTTTCTGAAGTTCTAAAGCACTGGGAGATAATAACTGTGCTATTTTCCAATGTATTTTGATGATGTCTCGAGTGTATTTAGTAGGTTTCAATTAGACTTAGGTGAGGAATTACCTTGTGAGTGGATAGAACAAGTGACAGCCTTTGCAAATGGTTTTGTAAAAAAATTTCTCTTTCTCCACTTCCTCCCCATCCTTTTCTTAAAAATTTATCTTTATTGTTGAAAGTATTGCAGATGTTCCCCTGCCTTTTTTTCCCATTGACCCCCTTCACCCCACACAGGCCTTCACCACAGTATTGTCTGTGTCCATGGGCTATAAATAAATGCATGTAAATTCCCTGGTTAATCTCTCCCTAATCCCCACTCCCACCTTCCCTCTGAGATTCATCAGTCTGTTCAATACTTCTATGTCTCTGGATCTATTTTGTTCATCAGTTTATTCATTAGATTCCACATATGAGTGAGATCATGTGATATTTATCTTTCTCTGACTGATTTATTTTGCTTAGCATAATACTCTCCAGGTCCCTCCATGCTGTCTCAAAGGATAAGAGATGCTCCTTTTTCACAGCTGCATAGTATTCCATGGTGTACTAGTAAATGTACCACAGCTTTTTTATCTACTTGTCTACTGATGGGCCTGCAGATATATATATATATATCTATAATACTCACAGCTTAATATGCTAATTAGACCGGATGTCCTTCCGGACGTCCTTCCTTCTGGACAAAGCTGCAGCAGGCGGGAGCTGAGGCAGAGGTGGCAGAGGCCCCAGCTGCAGTGGTGGCGGGCAGTGGGCAGGGGCATATACGTACATATGTATGTATATTTTTTCCCCTCTATCTAACATGTTTTTTTGTTCTACTTTTAAGATTTTCTCTTCATGTATGGTTTTCAATAATTTGATGTGTTGTGGTGTTCTTCCTGTTTCTTTTTCTTGGGGTTCTCTGGGTTTATAGTTTTTAAAAAAATATATATTTTATTGATTTTTTACAGAGAGTAAGAGAGAGGAATAGAGAGTTAGAAACATCGATGAGAGGGGAAACATTGATCAGCTGCCTCCTGCACACCCCCTACTGGGAATGTGCCCGCAACCAAGGTACATGCACTTGACCAGAATTGAACCTGGGACCCTTCAGTCTGCAGGCTGACGCTCTATCCGCTGAGCCAAACCATGGGTTTATAGTTTTAATCTATAGTCATGCACCATTTAACAATGGTTCTGAGATCTGCATCTTTAGGCGATTTTTGTCTCTGCACACATCATAGAGTGCACTTATAAAAATGTAAGTGGTATGGTGTTATTTAAGAAACATCCAAACCTGTAGAGAATTAAAAAAAAATCTAAACCAGTCTTAATCTAAACATTATTTGGCAACTATTTCCTCCTAACATGATAGAACTGAAAGGTAACATGTGCAATTTCCCATTTTAATGCTCCTATATTATATACACAGTATACATACACTTAAAATGTGAGAGACAGCCCAGTCTCTTACATACAGACAGCAGGTCATGAGTAGTTTGAGCTACCCATACATCTTGCATAGATATTGGGCAAAATCATCTGTGAATATTTTTTACATTTTTAACAAATACACATAAATATAAGAACATAAATGACAGTTGAGAATTTTATAAGAGTTTATTTGAGCCAAACTGATGACATATGCCAGGGAGCAAGATCTCAAATGCTCTGGACTCTCTGGAGAATAACAGTTTTGCAGCTTCTTTTATGCATTTAAAATTAAGGAGGGAAATTAAGGAAGATTACATAGAGATGGGAGAAAGCAAGGCAGGAATTTGGATTATGGTATAGTTAACAATATTATATGCTCTCTTGAGGGTTGTTATTTCAAAGGTGTGTTAAACCTAGAAGTATGGAAATAAAGACTTGCTTAAGACAAAGATAAACCTTTTACTAAAAAGTTATATGGCTGGGACATGATTACCCACCATGACCTGCCCTGTTTGAAATTTATGATTAGATTGCTCTGTGAGGTTATTTTCTATAGAACTTTTTTTCCCCCCATCCACAATGGTATGGCCTGTTGGTCTGTAGGGGAGGAAAAATAATTTTATGTCTACTCTTCTAGGTTCTTGGCTGACACATCTTGTAATAAAAGACAGATTAGCAGGGGAAAAAAAGTTTGATAACATGTATACCTCCTGTTGATATAAGAAACATTCAAACCTGTAGCGAAATTTTATGAGTTTATTTGAGCCAAACTGATGACAGTTGCTGGGAAGCAAGATTTCAAGTGTTCCTGAGAATGGCAGTTTACAGTTTTTTTCTTTCCTTTTTAATGCATTTTTATTGATTTCAGAGAGGAAGGGAGAGGGAGAGAGAGATAGAAACATCAATGATGAGAGAGAACCATTGATTGGCTGCCTCCTGCACGCTCCCTACCAGGGATCGAGCTGCAACCCAGGCATGTGCCCCTGATCAGAATCGAACCTGGGATCCTTCAGTCCACAGGCTGATGCTCTATCCACTGAGCCAAACCAGCTAGGGCTTACAGTTTCTTTTATGCATTTGGAATTAAGGAGGGAATGTAAGGAAGGTGGGAGACAGGATAATTATATGTTTTCTTGGGGGTAGTTATGCTTCTGGGGGTCTGAAAAGGGTATTACTCTGACATTTCAAAGGTGTATTAACCTAGATGTACAAGGACAATGGAAAGGCTTGTTTAAGGCAAAGATAAACCTTTTACTAAAGAAGTTATATGCCTGGGGCATGACTACCTACCATGACCTTCCCAATTAGGAATTTATGATCAGATCACCCTGTGAGGTTACTTGCAGTCATTGGACTTGTCAGATTTATTACAGTATCTATTTTTCATCCATGCTCCTCCATTATAATCTTACTAGTGGCCTGGTGCATGGATTTGTGCATATTGAAAGGAAATTAATTAGAAGGTGGCTGGCGGAGCGGGACTGGGTGAGATGGGCTGGACACACCCTGGAGCCAACCCCGGAGGTCCCTCCCCAGCCGGCCGCATCTGGGGCGCTGCTGCGGTTCGAAGGGTGTCTGTGGTCACTGCAGCTCGGCAGTAAACCAGATTCTGGCCGACAGTGCCTCAGCAACAACATAACCCATGGCTGAATGTGGAATCACGCACCCTATGAGGAATTGGGTTCCCTCCTCTCTGGTTCCGGGGTGCGTCACCGCAGCTCAGCATCTTCTGCATTGAGAGTCTTCCCCCTGCTGGTCAGTGTGGGTCATGCCTATCGGATGGTCGGACAGTCGGACGGTTGTTTAGCCTTTTATGTATGTAGATGGAATCACTGCAGTCTGTTGTTGAAAGTGGTTATGTAGCACATGACTGTAATTTAAAAGTTTTGACCATTATTTTCTCAAGTATTTTATCCTTTTCTTCTCTCATCCCTTTTGGCACCAATTACTATGTTATGCTGCTTAAGATTGTCTGATAGCTCAGTGATGCTCTGTTAAAATTTTCCAGTCTTTTTTCCTCTCCATATTTGTCATTTTGGATAGTTTCTATTGCTCTCTTCAATTCCATTAATCATTGTTTGTGCAGTGTCTAAATTATTGTTAATCCAATCTAGTGTACTTTCATTTTAGCTATATATTTTTTCTAGAAATTCCATTTTTTAAATATTTCTAATTTTCACTCTTGTGCTTTCTTTTATCTTTAACACATAGAATATATTTGAATTGTTTTTTTTTCATATCTTTGGTTACTACTTCCATTATTTATAACTTCTGTGTTTTTATATTTATTGATTTTTTTCTTCGTATTTTCTTGCTACTTTGTATGCTTGGTAATTTTTAATTGGATGTCAGACATTTTGAATTTTACATTGTTGGATGCTGGATATTTTGATATTAAAAAAATTTTTTTTGTGTGTGGGGGGATGAAATTAAATTCCTTGGAGTCAGTTTGATTTTTAAACTTTGTAAGGGTGATCAAAAACAGTCTTTTTTCTATGGCTAATTTGGCTTCTCTGTTGAAGCAATACCTTTCTGAGGCAGTACCAGTTGACATCCATACCCTTCGTGCTCCATGCCTTATGTATAATGAGGTCTTTTTAGTCTGGGTGCCCAGAACATGAACTATTTCTGATCCTATGTAAACTGTGGTGATTTTTTCACTTACTCCTTCCTGGTCGTTCTTTTTTTTTTGCCTTGGTAATTTTTTTCACATATGGCAGGTCATTACCCAGAGTTGTCAGGTGCCTCCTCTGCAGATCTCTGGATCTCCTGCTTTTTGTGTAGCTCCACCTCTTCTGTACTCTGTTCTGTAACTTCTAGTTGCTTTGGCCTCTCCTAATTCTGAACTCTGCCTCCTCAATTCAGCAAGACTGCTGAGTTCTATTTGGGTTCCCCGTCCTGTACTAAAGCTTGAAAGCTCTTTCCAGGTAGTGAGAGAGGGCATCACAGGGCTCACCGTCTTTGTTTTTCCTTCCTCAGGGATCAATGTCCTGCGCTTTCTGTCTTCCTATGCCTGGAACCATTGTTTCACATATACTGGTTCTCTTTTAAGCTATTTAAGGTAGGAGAGTTAATCTAATTTCTCTTATTTCATCATGACTGGATGCTAAAATTTGTGATATGATTTTAAGTTTCCCAGAATGTCTCACTGTCCTCAAATATCTTTTTTACTGCCTTCCAAGGTGCTTATAATCCCATCATTAAATAATCATTAATTTGAGTCTTTTGGCATTTGAATATCCTATTGAGATGCAAAAGTGCTCCATAGGAAAGGAAGCACAATAGTACAAGTTCACTAAATACTTATGGGACATCTGAAAGCATAGAAATATTATAGAAGTAGAACTCTGGATATCTGGTTTCATTCTGAGATCTACTACAAGTTTGTGTGAACCCTGGCCAAGTTATTTGACATGTATGGGCCCAGTTTTATCATTTGTGAAATGTAAAGGAGGAGGAGTAAATGATTAGTTGTATTCTGGCTGAGGGCAGTAGGTCCATGTCTTACTCCTTAAAGAACTTAAATATAGTTAGAGAAACAACTAAATTTCATTAATACTTCAGCAAATCATAAAGGACAATATAGTAGAATGTTATCCATTCTAAGTGCTCTGAGAGTTCAGATATGTTAACATAATAGATAAAGTTTTGTGCAAAGATGGAAATCAGCCTGGCCGGTGTGGCTCAGTGGTTGAGCATTGACCTATGGATTCCCGGTTAGGGCACATGCCCCGGTTGGGGGCTTGATCCCCAGTGTGGGCATGCAGAAGGCAGCTTCTCTTATCATTGATATTTCTATCTCTATCTCCCTCTCCCTTATTTTCTGAAATTAAAAAATATATATTAAAAAATATGGAAATCAAGGTGTTCCTTGAAGGATTAGTATTTTTGGATAAAACAAAGGGACAAAAGTAAGGGGAATAAGATGTTCACGTTTGTTAGAAAATTGTCATTGTTTAATGAGAGTTTAGTTTGCTGATAGTGGATCAATTTGAAGTTGTTATCTATAAAAATGGAAGTAATTGTTCTTTTTCCAATATCAATAAGAAATAATATTTCAGTAGTGGTTATAACTCTTGTGATTATTTGAGATGGTTATAATATAATTTTTTTCAGATTTTGAAGTTTGCAGATATTCCTAGTGTTTTTAATTTTTTTAAACAAATCCCATATCTAATATGTACCCCAAATAAAATTTAGTAAGGTTTTTCATTATTACTTATCCCCTCGACTTCTCCTGTGTCCTCTACCATGGTTAATGGCATCACTTTCTACCTTGTGTCTTAAGGAAAGCTGTGTATTATTTTTTATTCTTTTCTGAGTCTAATCTCACATATTTATTTGGCTATCAGGTATAGCCATATTTAACTCTGGAATACTCTTTCTTGCTACAGCTGTATTGTCAACCCATCTTACCTCTCTCCTGGACCATTAGTGATATATTAATGGGTCTCTCTGCTTCCCAGCTCTCTTAACATATTCCTCATACTGCTATTAGTCTCATGTATAGTTTCCAGTAGATCACTTCTCTGGATACAGAGCCTCTGACATCTCTTCAGAGCCTGGAAATAAACTTCAAACCATAAAGGCACTCATTTGTTTGTTCCCAGCTTGTTTCTCCAAGTTTCTTGCCACCCTACTATACTCTAGTCTTAGTATTCTAATTATGGTATGTGGAAAAGGGAATATTTCAAACAGGAAGCAAAATTAGCAAAGGCGTGAAAATATATAATGTACTTGGAGTCTCCATCAGATAGACTTCTACTTATCCTTCAATAAAGATTTGGTTATGAACTCAACCCCCTTTTTTACACACTTCTGACTTTATCTCTTTTCCCCAAGTATGCAGATTATAAGTGCTTATTACATTGTTTTAGAATTATTTCTGTTCTTATTTGTTGTTATTACAGGCTGTGAGCTCCATAAGGGTAGGGACCAATATTTATTAATCTTCGAATTCCTAGTGTTCAATATAGTGTGTTGAGCACATTGTAGGAGCTGATGTGTTTGTTTGAATTATTACCAGCATATAACTAACACTCCCTTGAAAGCCTGGTCCTTTCTAGAACTAATTCTGTGGGTCCCCTGAGGCTGCCACTAGGAGGCTCCAAAGCCATCCACATAAGGAAATTTGGTTTGCTTCCAAGTTAAGCAAGAAAATGATGATGCTGGACTAGTCCTTATTAAAAGTTCAGATGTCTAAACTTTTGTTTTAATTTCTTTAGAACTCTGTTTTGTTTTTGGCTGATTTTGATATTTAGTATTACATATCTTTGTATTACACATTATCCTTTGGAGAACTGATAGTATACTTAAATGATATATACATTCTAGTCCTAGCCAGTCTACAGAGAGTTGGGGGAAAACCAACTCTCAAAGCTTTTAGTTTTTCAGGCACAGAATGAACTTCAGTGCGACTGACTCTAATCCAGCGCTTAAGTATTTTTTTTCTTATTCATCAAAAAGCATGAATTAAGTGTAATTGTTGGCTTCCTGTTCTTGCCTATTATTTAGTTAGCTCCAAAAGATTTGAATACATCAGATTCTAATGGAAATTGCCATCTGAAATTATTGCTGCACAAAGACCAAATATGTCAGGCTATCGGCTCTAATTGGCATTCATGATTGCTGCTCTAGTAAAGTAAATTCTGAACCATTTCTTACAAGGTTGCCTCTTTAGGAGCCACTTGATAATGGGATGATCCTAGAGTTTCTGAGTGGTTTTTACTATTTAGATGTGAGGAGGGAGAGAGGAGCCCATTGGTGCAGATCTACCTTTTTTCTTTATGTATCTCTGTCTTCTCTTTCCATAATCTGAATTCTGTCTGTTCTTCATGCCGAGTTCATCTTCTATGAGGATTTCTCCAGGATGTAGCATTATCTCTCTTTTTTCTTCTGAATTAAGCCGAAGTAAATTTTGGAGTTGGAAAACGTTTAGTTAATGTAGTCTGGTCTTTTACCAGTGTGTGAAAAATGGCACCAAATGTGGGTAAAAATGGCCCAGAGACACTTAGTAAACCAGCAAATATCTTGTTTTGGCCAAGGTTGGTAATGTAATAGTTCTTGTCTCATCCTAAGAACTAATGCTTTACTTCATGCTATGTGTATCCCTACTAAGAGCTACTTATGATTACACAGTCCTTCCATGAGGTAAATTATTTAGCACTTTTATGAAGAATCAATCAGTGCAAAAATGTATTTGTGGATAGAATTTCAGCAATTGCAGATAAAATAAAAGAAGTAGTTATGATACATTCTGCTACTTTGTATAAATTAGATCCAATTCTGCAGGAACTCTCACTTGAAAATAGACTTCAAGTTGGTTATGAGTCATGGTGTACAGATGAAAAATCAGGGCTGTGGTCAATACTGTAAGGACAGCCTTAGAAATATTTAGCTGAAGAATGATTTATGCTGAGTTATTGTGGGAAGTCTTTGCTTCTGGTTTCAGCCTCCTACTCAATTGTATTGCTTGTTTTCATGAACATTCTTGTGATGGAACAATGGTGTCTTCATCTGGGAATGATGTAAAAGTAGAGAAATCCTGCAGACCTCAGAGGAGGGAACTGGAACAGAGACTTGAATATTCATGGACATCTGCCAAGTATCCATATATATTTGCATACATTTAGTAAAAATGGATAAAGATACTTGCAGAGGCACATTCTGCCAGGGTGTCACTTATTCTGCTGGGTGATGTGGGAAGAGCACCAGCAGTTAGGAGGCCAGGGTTATAATCTTTGTTTGGTACAAAACACCACACAAACAGAATGCTGAGCAAATCACTTTATCCCTGTCTCTAGTTTCCTTATCTGTGAAATTTGAGGGTATACTACTCTTTACTCATTCCTCTAGAGCAGGAGTCGGCAGAGTATATAGCCTGCAAGGCAAATCTCTCCACCACCTGTTTTTATAAAGTTTTATTGGAACACAGCCGTGCCCATTTATTTATGTATTGTCTTTGGCTGCTTTTGCATTACAACAGCAGAGTTGAGTAGTTGCATCAGAGGCTGTATGCACAAAACTAAAATATTTACCGTCTGATTCTTTATAGAAAGAGTCTGCAACCCATGCCCTAGAGAACATTTTTTAAAATTGGGGGAGGGGTTCATAAACATTGACATTAGGGATGGCACTGATCTCTGGTTGATTGGGGCCAAGAATGTCAAATGTCCTGCAGGGAAGTACATAATGAATAACTCTTTTACCTGAAATTCCAGTAACTCCCTCCTAGGGATTCCTTCCTTATTTTTGATTCTAAGGAGATCCATTTTTGAAAGCTATATCAATTCTTTAGAATAGGCAACAATTTCCCAAGTTAAATGAGTTAGGACTTTTTAAAATGTTTTTTTTAATTGATTTTTAGAGAGAGGAAGGGAGAGGAGTAGAGAGATAGAAACATCACTGAGAGAGAAACTCCATAATTGGCTGCTTCCTGCATGCCCCCTACTGGGGTTTGAGTCCTCAATCTGGGCATGTGCCCTGACCAGAAATCAAACTGTGAACTCTTGGTTCATGGGTCAGTGCTAAACTACTGAGCCACACCAGCTGGCGAGTTAGAAATTTTTAACCACTCCCCATAATCTGAAAAAGAGTATCCATCAAGATATCTACCCAGAATCTAAATTAATTATTATGCTTATGGTGAAATGTTAGAAGCATTCCTTTTAAAGTCAAGAAGAAGCCAATAATGCCCTCAGCTCACCTTTGTACTAGAGATACTAGTGGGCACAATACTATCAAGAATTGTGAAGGGTCTGAGGTTTTACCCTACATGCAAACTAACAAGGTAGCCTGCCAGAGTTGCACGGATGCTGGCAGAAGATATGAGACTCCTGTGTCAGATACAAAACAGTTTATTTTTCACAGCAATATCTGTGGCTAGAGTATTAACACATGTTTTTAACTGTTTTGCTGAGTCTCAGTTCTCACAGGATAATAGGAAGAATGCTAAGTGATACTTGCATGTGCAATGGGTTGTATGACAGGAGGGGAACCCTGAGATTAGGGAACCCTGAATCTTTTATAATGAGAAATAAACAGGCCTATCCTGTATTCTAGAGAAAATGCTGTATTTATTATATAGGATACTAAGCATGCCTACTCTTTGCTCTGGAGGGAGGTACTATATCTTCTAAGACTGTTTAATATAGAAACATCTTTGAAAAGGTAATCTAGAAAAAGGCAGCCATTGTCTCTGATTGTAAGACAGTTAAAAATGCAAGAGTCCTATGTATTCCAACAAATAAGAAAAGTAAATAAAATATATAAGAATTAAGAAGGAAGAAACACATTTTTTTAAAAGAATAATTTTGATTTTTAGTGAGAGAGGAACATCTATGTGATAGCACAGCATCGATCGACTGCCTCCTGCATGCCCCCTACCAGGGATCAAGCTCACAACCCGGGCATGTGCCCTGATCAGGAATTGAACCGGTAACCTTTCTGTGCATTGGAAAATGCCCAACCAACTGAGCCACACTAGCCAAGGCAATAAATTTGTTTTTATTAGCAGATGTATAATTGGTTACATAATGAATTCATAAACATCTAGTACAAAATGGTTCAAAATAATAAGAGAGTTTGCCAAGATTGCTAAAGTCAAGCTATATATAGCAAAACCAGACTCATTTTTTACAAACTATGGACAACTTAGAACATATTATTAAAAGTTATACCAGCAAAAACCATAGTATCTTTGAATAAATCTAAGAAATATACCAAATTTTAATAGAAGACACTATAAAACTTTATTGAAAAACATTAAAGAAGACCTACATAGAAATGCATAATGTCATAAAAAGGAAGATTAAATATCTTGAAATTGTCTCCAAATTAATGTATAAATTCAGTGCAGTTAAAACTCCTATAAGCTCTCTCTCTGTGTGTGTCTGACTTACTTAACAAGCTGATTATAAAATGTTATAAAAGGATAAAGCTGACAGAGAGTACATGGATGGGTACATGAGAGCTGTGGATGGGTATTCATTGTACATTTCTCTGTTTGAAAGATTATATAATGAAAACAAAGTAAAAATGAAGGTTTTTTTTTTTTCTAAAAGTGATATACTGCATGTCTTGGAGATCCCTGAGTCTGGAGTTGTGGATGCTGGCTTGCACTGTTTTAATTATCCAGATAAGAGGTATATAGTATTAACTGGAATTGTAAAGAAGAGTGTAATTCTAAGAGACATTTTAAAGCCAAAGTGGATAAATTTGGTGACTTAAAGGGAAAGGAAGAGAGAGAGGAGTAAAAGATTACAGGGGTCAGAAACTAGAAGATTAGGGAAATGACATGGTTGATTAAGTCAGGAAAATTAAAGGGCAAGCCAATTGGAGGGAGGAGAAAGTAGATTATGAGTACTTTGGTTGGGAGTGATAGGTTCTCATCACAGAGATCTTCTAGCATCTGTGAATCTCTTTCAAAGGACTATTTTTTGCTTCCTCATATTTCTTTTCATGTGCTTATTAGCAATTTGTATATCTCCTTTTGGTGAAATGTCTATTCAGATATTTTATTCATTTTTAAATTGGGTTATTAGTCTTTTTATTAAGTAATAAAAATTTTCTTTATATTTCTATTGCATATATTATTTTCAAATATTTTCTGTGTCATCTTTTCATTTTCTAAATGATGTATCTGTTTGAATACAAGGCCTGTGCCTTTATTATATTGCCTCATATAATGTCAGAGAAAGCCTGTATTTGGCAGGCTTTGATGACTATATTAAAATCATTTTATTGTGACTGTGTCATCTAGTCTTAGCTTGAATATTTCTAGGAATAGGAAACTCATTCCATCCTCAAATAGCTCTTTTCCTTATAGGACAGGTTCTGTTATCATTTTTTCATGTGGAACTGTAGAGTATGTTTTTTGGTTATTCCCATAATGTTTGACTTTTGAGATTTACATGGAGTAAGTCAGTTATCTCTTCTATATGAAAGCAAGTTTTCTTTGCCAAGCTTACCACTCTCAGTCTTCTATGTCTCTTTACAATAACAGTAGATGAAAAAATTGAGGCTTACAGAGGTACTTTCACTGTCACTTCTGCAACTAATAAGTAAACACCAAATCAGATTTTTAAAAAAATCTTTATTGTTGAGATTATTGCAGATATCCCTCTTTTCCCCCCTGTGCTCCCCTTCACCTGGTTCCCACCCCACCCCAGGCCCTCGCCACCATATTGTCTGTGTCCATAGGTAATGCACATATGCATATAAGATCTTTGTCTCATCTCTTCCCCCAACCCCTCACACCCTCTTCCTTCTGAGAATAATCAGTCTGTTCCATTTCCATGCCCCTGATTCTATTTCATTCACCAATTTATTCTGTTCATCAGATTTTTTATTCATTTGATTTTTAGATTCAATTGTTGATAGATACGTATTTGTTACTACTTTGTTGTTCACATTTTTTATCTTTACCTTTTTCTTCTTCTTCCTCTTCTTGAAGAATACCCTTCAGCATTTCATTTAATACTGGTTTGGTGGTGATGAACTCCTTTAGATTTTTCTTGTCTGTTAAGCTCTTTATCTGACCTTCAATTCTAAATGATAACTTTGCTCGGTAATCTTGTTTGTAGGTTCTTGCTATTCATCTCTTTGAATATTTCTTGCCACTCTCTTCTGGCCTGCATAGTTTCTGTTGAGAAATCAGCTGACAGTTGTATGGGCACTCCATTGTAGGTAATTAACTGCTTTTCTCTTGCTGCTTTTAAGATTCTCTTTGTCTTTTGCTCTTGGCATTTTAATTATGATGTGTCTTGGTGTGGTCCTCTTTGGGTTCTTCTTGTTTGGGGTTCTCTGTGCTTCCTGGACTTGTAAGTCTATGTCTTTCACCAGGTAGGGGAAGTTTTCTGTCATTATTTCTTCAAATAGGTTTTCAGTGTCTTGGTCTCTCTCTTCTTCTGGCACCCCCATAAATCAGATGTTGGTATGCTTGAAGTTGTCCCAGAGGCTCCTTACACTATCTTCATATTTTTGGATTCTTTTTTCTTTTTGCTCTTTTGGTTGGGTATTTTTTGCTTCCTCATATTTCAAATCATTGATTTGATTCTTGGGATCCTCTAGTCTACTGTTGAATCCCTGTATATTATTCTTTATTTCAATCAGTGTATGCTTAATTTCTGACTGGTCCTTTTTCATTTTTTGACATTCTCACTAAGATCCTTGAAAATCTCACTAAGTCCCTTGGAGATTTCTGGAAGATTCTTGAGTAACCTTATACCTGTGGTTTTGAACTCTATATCCAGTAGTTTGCTTCTTCCATTTCTTTCATTTGTTACATGTTTCTTTGTCTCCACATTTTGGCTGCTTCCCTGTGTTTGTTTCTATGTATTGGGTAGAGCTGCTATGTCTCCTTGAGTTGATAGAGTGGTCTTGTATAGTAAGTGTCCTAAAGGGCCCAGTGGCTCAGCCTCCTCAATCACCTGAGGTGGACACTCTAGGTGCATCCCTTTGTGGGCTGTGTGCACAGTTTTGTTGTAGTTGAGCCTTGATTGCTGTTGGTGTCACTGGGAGGAATTGACCTCCAGGCCAATTGGCTGTGGAGACCAGCTGTGACTACAGTGGGAGAGCTGCTGTGCAGGAGACACCCTTATGGAGCAGGTCTTGCTTCAGTGGGGCTTTGGTGTTCACTGAGTCTTCCCCTTGAGTGTGTCACTTATGGATGTGAAGAGTTGTAATCTGGTATGGTCTCACACTGACCACCAGGTACACTGGCTCTTGGGTCTCCAGGAAGGTGTAAAGTCAGCCACTGCCTGGGGCCACCCAGCAGGAGCTACAGTGAGATCTTCAGATTCCTCTTCTTTGTATCAGGTTTGGAAGTGCCCAGATCAGGCCCAGCAGTGAAGCAAGGGAGGCTGGTGCTGGTACTGGGTCTTGGGCCTTTTATTGATAGGTTTGGTACTCCCTGACCCAGCTGCAGCTTGTTTGACAAGTTTTTAGCCTGAACAAGGACAGGCCATTCATATGTAAAAGCCATTGCTCACAGCTTGGGCGGGGTCTCAGGAAATCACCAGGGCTGAGCAAACAGAAATGGCTGCCAGTCAGCCCTGCAACTGGGGAGGTTCCAGCAGGGAAACAATGAACCCTATGAGCACCTCTGTCTGGAAGAAAACTGCCCCTAAGTTTCTGCTCAGATGCTAGACAGTCCAGTTTCTCCTCATATGTGTCTGGGTCCCCCAGAGCTTTGCCTGGCACTGAGCTCAGAGGTAGCGGGAGCTTGTAAGTGCAGTTTGTGGTGCATGCCTTTTAAGAGGAGCAGCTGGGTCTCCAGCAGCCTGTGTGTCACTCAGCCACAATCCGCACTGGTTTTTAAAAGCCTGTAGTTCTTACTGCCCGTAGGGACTTCTTTTCCCAGCTCTGGGACCCTGGGCTGGGCATCTGGTGTTGGCCTGGGACCCCTTGCTCCTCTGGGCAGCCTCCGCAGAGACAATCTCCCTCCCAATTAAAAAAGGGGCACACATGGGTGCCAGACCAGCCCGTTCCACACCTTCGCACCTCCTACCAGTCTCAGTGTGCTTTCTTCTTTATTTCTCTAGTTGTAGGACTTCCATTCAGCCAGTTTTCTGGTGGTTCTGGATGATGGTTGTTCTGTATTTTAGTTGTAATTTTGATGTGGTTGTGGGAGGCAGTGAGTACAGGGGTTTGCCTATGCCACCATCTTGGTTCTCCCCCACAAATCAGAATTTGAACTGAAGTCTGCTTAACTCCAACTCTTTACTCTGCTTCCCTTGACTGGCATAGAATGCAGTGTGGCTATGTAATCTTTTGTATTCTGGATGTTCTGGTTCCATTAATTTAGTCTAAAATTTAATTAATTTTTTTTGGTGGCAATATTATATTTGGCAGTATATCACTGGCTTATATGTTAAGCTTGTATTTAACTAAAATTTACAATTCTTAATAAGATCTTAAATATCTGAACTTCTGTCTGGTATGGCCTTTGCATATTATCTTATGTAATTAATTTTCAGTATAAATGCAGGACTTTGTGTTCATGTCCTTACCTACAAGTTGGGGATCCCATCCTACATTTCTGTGTTGCCAAGATAATTTTGAATGTTGAGCCTATCATCTATGATACTTACTCTTCCTTCAGATATATGACCATGTGCATCTTTGATAAGTATTCTCGCTTTGTGTTTATCGAGTCTTTGATACACTGTTGAACAGATGAAGTATAGATAAAAATCCATAAAGAATATCTGTTTCCCCCCAAACATTGTCATAATGCACTTTTCTAAAGTCTAGGAAGTATGTTTGCCCATGCTCATTGTTTTCTTTTCTTAGTATTATTAATATTAAGATAATATGGTCACTTTCTTTCAAGGTTTTGGTTGAATGAACCAAATATCTTATTTGCTTAAAGAACCAAATATTTCTACGGGTACCATCAACACGGGCATTCTTTTTGTTTGTTTGTTTCAAAGCCATTGGTGTCAGCAGTGAGCACTGGCAGAGCAGCTTTTTTTTTTTTTTTTAAAGCATTTTCTTCAAAATACTTTAGTTTGCTAGGTAAAACTTGAAAGTTTCTAGAGTTGTTATCCAAATTGCTATTGATAATATAATTTGTTTCTATGATAATCAGCTGAATTATATTTTAACTTATAAAAGTAAAACAAATAACTTTAGGTCATGAAAGCTTTCTGGTAATTGTGACACATTCTAGAAGAATGTTTATTTTTGAGGAAGGCTATTTTCTGAAGAATACTTTTACTTTGAGTGTAAATCACACTGTATAAAAAGCAACCTATCACTAATGGAAAAATAACTGTGAAATAGAAAGATCTGAAAAGTTACTCTAGCCCTGCTCTTGCTTTCTTTAGTGACTCACAAAATACTTCTAAATTGAAAGGACAATTACTGAGTCAGAATGTATCCAGAGGTACATGAAAAAAATATCAGGAGAAATTCTGAGTAGCTTACCCACAGAATGGCAGCTCTAGTTTGAACTGAGTAGGCTGGCTGGGAGGTAAGCTTGAAAACAGGCCAAGAATCCTGAATACACATGCTGGAGCTATCACTTGGTCCTATGGCATGAGATAGAGGAAATGACCTTCATAGTCACTAGTATTCAGACAAAGTTGTATTATTTTTTTTCCCATGGAGAGTGCTAAAAGGTGTTAAGAAAAGGCTCCGTGAGGTAAATAAATACTAGAGGTGAGCTTAGAAGAGGAATGGAGGAGTGAGAATCTTAAGTGAGGTTAGAGAGAGAGAAGAAACAAAAACATCTTCCAAGAATTTGGAAATGACCAGAGAAACTTGCAGGATGTATCATGAAGTTGGAGACCCTCAGGTTTATTAATTTTGAATTTCTTAATTCCGATGAAAATAGTGGTAGTTTATAAATTGTAATTTTGGATAAAACAGGACTGTAATATGTGTATGATTTTTGTTTTATTGATTTGTTTATTTATTTTTTAACTGTATTTTTATTGATTTCAGTGAGGAAGGGAGAGGGAAAGAGATAGAAACATCAATGATGAGAGAGAATCATTGATTGGTTGCCTCCGGCACACCCCCTACTGGGGATCGAGCCTGCTACCCGGGCATGTACCCTTGACAGGAATCGAACCTGGGACCCTTCAGTCCTCAGGCCAACGCTCTATCCACTCAGCCAAGCCAGCCAGGGCTATTTGTTTATTTTTAATTTTTTTGTCTTTCATTTGTGCTGCCTGTCCCCCCACCCCCTTTTTTTTTCTTTCTGTAGACATTGTTCGGAGTGATGTTGCCTTGGATAAACAGAAAGGCTGCAAGATTGCCCAGCACCCTGATGTTATGCTGGAGCTTCAGCGGGAGAAGGCAGCTCAGATGCATCTGGTTCTTCTAAAGGAGCAATTCTCCAATACTTACAGTAATCTCATATTAACAGGTAAGGCTATTGGAGCCGGCTGGAATCTTAGAGCACTGTAGATTGATGGCCTCCATCAGTTAGTAACTTGATGCTTGGGAGACACTAAAGTGGGATCCAGATGAGCCCACATCTGTCTGTCTTTACTCACTATATCCCTTTTTAAATTGTGATGACTCTTGTCTTCCTATAAAAAACATTTCTTGTAGTTTGCAGATGTATTTTGGCTTGAGGTTATGGGCGATTCAGCATGTGTGTTCTTAAAAGACAGAACCAATGAAAACCTAATGAAGCCTTATAAAAATATTACTTTTTAGATGTGTGCCAGTAGATTTGAGAGAATTACTAAATTTGGTGTCTAAGAAGCAGCTATTTTCCTTTTTCTGTGTATGTCCTTTCTATGAACCCAGTGAATATAAAGATGAAATGCAAAAGAGATAATGATGCACATGCAGAGCTGAGAATGTTCTGTTCGTGGTGGAGTTTGAAAATATCTGGGGAATTTGATTTTCTTTTTAAGAGCAAAGAGGCTATGAGACTGAGTGATACTCCCTTACATCCTTGGTTCTAGAGGGGAAGTGAATATGTGTGAGAGCTCAAAGGAAAAACAACTTTTTGCAGGGTTGCCTGCAAACTTTGCTGGTAAAGAGCATGAGAATTGCACGTCTTTGTCAAACTTTGGAAAATATTCTAATAGCAGGCCCTGCCCTGGTAGCTCAGTTGGTTAGAGTGTTGTCCCAATACACTAAGGTTGTGGGTTCAATCCCCAGTCAGTGCACATACAAGAATCAACCAATGAAAGCGTAAATAAATGAAACAATAATTGGTGTTTCTCTATCTCTCTTTCTAAAAAATCAATAATAAAAAGTTTCTAATAACATTCACTAATGTGAGAATCATGAAGGACTTGAGACGAACTAATAAGAGCAGCTCAAGTTACCTTCATTTTCTTGAGGGCATGCAAGGCAGATAGATCTGCATTATGTTTATTCAAATAAAATTTAACAAATCAAAAGTGTATTTTCCCTTGTTTATTAATATTTAAAAAATAAAAAGATGGATTGGATTGTCTGACAGGCTCTGAACATCTCACACTTATTTTTGTAAAGTCTAAGTTAGGAAAATTTTAACTTTTTTTTTTTTTACAGGCTTCCTGGCATTTTACCAGGAATTGCTGAGTGGCAACCAAATTGTTTTGCTTTGTAAAAAGCACAAGTCTTTTTCAACTTTCCATTTTGTACCTGGTGGAAAACTCAATAGCATGAGATAAAAACCAGATTTAAATGTGGCTTTGGTGAGCAGAGAAGAGGATAATGGATTTCATAATATAGGCCCTGTTTTTTGCTCTTTGATAGGTCATTAAAGAAGGAAAACTTAAAAGTGATTTATAGCCAATGATGCATTTCCCTAAATTGGTTAGTGAAACTGTGTTTAGATGTTTGGGAAGATTTCTCTCTAGATTTATTCAGTCTACCTCAGATGTACAAATGTGCATGTATTTAATGTTTTTCAATTCTGTTATTGGACATGGGATATTTTTATTCTATCCTTATTTGAATATTTTAAGCACATATTGGAGAGGTCAGACCCCATGTTCTTTAATGTGGCATAGAAAGGACTTAGGGTAATTCTAACCCTAAACTGTGGATCCAGAATGTGGCTCAAAGGCATATTATCTTTGAACACACACAAGTGTTCTATTGAGTTCAATGGAATCTTTTCTAATTCTCAGTAACATAATCTTTTTCGATGTTTATTCACAGTTCAAACTGTTGGAATCAACATTGTCAACTTTTACCCTGACAACTTGCTTACTTTCCACTAAACAAACTTACCCTAGTGAAGAGCCTCTTTCCTGCTCTTACTTCTCCCAAGCTACTTCAAAGAGTCCTTAGGCATTTTCCACATTTTTCACCCAATGTCTGTGCAGAGGTGGTACCTTGCTACAGACAGAGCATTTGGTGTGCCCCGGTATGTTTACATGAAAGTTTAAAAGGTTTTGGTTCCAGGTGTTGGGAAGAGATGGAGTCATTTCAATTTAGCACCAATGGTAAAACTATTTTAGTGTCCTTTAAGTCTTTGATTTTACACAGAGTGGTTTTCTAATTGTTATGAAGTTTAATCCTTGATTTCTTATATAAATTTTGAGAACATGGTCTCCAGACAGCTAAACATAATATTTAAACATAACTAAACTAACTTTTGTAAATATTTCCCTTTTTAGTGATGAATGTATATTGGTAAGGAGGGTGAGGTTGAAGGGGCAGAGACCTCTCAGATGAAGTGACTTTCTTTACCAACATGTTCAGAACACCTACTCTTGGAGCTCTGCTTGGTGATGTCCGCTTATTTTGTGTAACTCTGGCATAATGTTTGAGTATTTATGTGGGAACAGGATAAGGAAGCTGGGCCTCCAAAATCTCAGGAAGAGATAACTTTTTCATACCTCTGCCCTCCCCTCAATACCTCTCCCAGTTATTTAAAGAATTTCATGTATATGGGTAGCAGTGTGTCATAATTGTTTCCTGTTAAGTTAATGATATTTATTTTTAAATTGGAGAACTAAGATCACAGTATAAGAAAAATATTAATAAAGTGATTGAAATGTCACTATGGTAAGAAATTAATAAAGTTATTGAAATGTCAGATAAAAGCACGTTAAAAATATTGGTTGTTGCCCTCTGCATCACAAGCAAGCCCTCATTCTTAAATGTTTTGTCTTTATTTGGTATGACTAATAGCATTGAGGTGAGAGGCATGCTTTCATGTTCTTCATTTCAGCTCATGATTTCTCTTAAGCAGACACCCCTAAGATGAGGGTAAATGATATTTTAGTTTTGATGATATTTTGACCATTTAATAAAAGGAAACAACTCTACATTTCTAGCAACTACCCAGTTAATGGAAACTAATAATAATTCTTTAATGCATACATCTTATTGAAGTATTCCTCATTATATCATAATTTTAGGAAGGTAGATATTTTTACATGATTCTAAGCATGTCTTAATATTTTAATGTAAATTATTTACATGGTATTGGAAATAATGTTAGCCTCATCTAAAATAGAGGGTTTAAAGTAAACCTTAAGGTTACAGGAAGGTGAAGGAGTACTTCCAAAAGAACATCTGTGATAGAAATATTTTAAATGGTGATGAGTCATATACTACACTTATTACACTAACTCACCAACACCTCTGATTGTGTACTCATCTTGTGCTTCTTGAGTCTGAGAGTGTTAAATGTCACTCTTTAAAGAACAGGGATCATGTCTTTCATTTCTTTGTGTTCTCATGATTTTTTTTTTTATCCTCACCAGAGGACATGCTCATTGATTTTAGAGAGAGAGGAAGGGGGAGGAAGGGAGAGAAACATTGATGTGAGAGAAGCATCAGTTGGTTGCCTCCTGTATGCACCCTGACCAGGATTAAAACTGCAACATTTCGGTGTATGAGATGATGTTCCAACCAACTGAGCCACACTGGCCAGGGCTCTCATGATTTTTTTATTGTATGTGCATGCTCTCAAGATTCTTAATCTAATAATAATGCTCTATAAATTTGTTTAAAATGTTCTGCTGTCTACATAAAGGATGAATTCACTTGAAGACTCTTTTTAAGGGATAATTTTAACATCAATTAAATAGCTTTTATAGGTTTAGATTCAGTTATTTGTCTTCCCTCACCTCACCCCCCTTTTGAGGTGTAAATTGAACTTTTGTGGAGGATTCCTATACTATAATCAAATGAAAAACAGAAAATAAAAGTTGAAAGTCAGCCTTTAAGGGCAATACATTTTCTAGGATTTTGTTTAGGACATAAACCCCTGGAAGGCAAGGAATAACTAGACAGCCCAAACCATGGCCATTATAAACCATGGCGTTACTCAAGATGCACATAGTACCCCGTTGTGGTCCATTCTTCTAACTTCAATTAAGAAAAAGGGCTCAAATCAGTGGAGTGAAAACTGTTCTTTCAGTTCCCACAAACCATAATGCTCAAAGTACTATTTCCAGATCTTTTAAATTATTTACATTATATTCTACAGTATTGAATAGAACATAATTTTATTTAATCATTTTCTTATTAAGTTCCATTAACTTCTATATATATTGACACATTTATTTCTGTGGAGTAGACATCTCAAAGTGGATGGCTGGATCAAAAGATATGTATTTTTAAATTTTATAAATTCAGGTTTATTGAGGTATAATTTACATGCCAAAAAATAAATTCTGAAAAATGTATAGTCTATATAGTCATATAACCACAACCACCATCAAGATATACAAGATTCTGTCACTCTAAAAAGTTCTCTACCAAGCTGTAAAACATAGAAGGAACCTTTACCTTTTGCAACAGCATGGATGGACCTGGAGATTATTATGCAAAATGAAATAAGCCAGTCAGAGAAAGACGAATACCAGGTGATCTCACTTATGTATGGAATCTAATGAACAAAATAAACTGACGAACAAAATAGAAACAGAGGCATGAATACATAGAACAGACTGACAGCTGTCAGAGGGGTTAGGAGAGGGGGGACTGGATGAAAGAAGATGAAGGAATTAGGCAAAGGACATATATGCATAGCCCATAGACACAGACAGCAGTGTAGTGATGAGCAGAGGGAAGTGGAGGTGGGGGGATAGATGGAGGTGGGTAAAGGCAGGGGCAGAAATGGGGATATCTGTAACAGGGTCACCAATAAAAAGAAAAAGAAAAAGAAAAAAAGTTCTCTTATTTCCCTGTGCAGTTAATCTCCTTTTCCTACCTCCAGTCCTTAGGTGTGTGTGATCTGATCTCTGACCCTAAATGTAATGTACACAAGTAGTTGTGTGTGTATGATTTCTTTCACTTAGCATATTTTTTGAGATTCATTCATCTTATTGCATATATCAATCAGCATTTCATTCCTTTTCGTTGCTGAGTAATGTTTTATGTTATGAATATCCTACAATTTATTCATCTGTTGATAGACATTTGGTTTATTTCTAGTTTTAGTGATTATGAATAAACCCAGTGTAAATATTTGTTCTCAGATCTTCGTGTTGACATGGATTTTCATTTCTTTTGATTTTATGGTATCTTTTAACTTTATAAGAAACTATCAGACTATTTTCCAAAGTGACTGTACTATATCTTACATCCTACCAACAGTATGTGAGGAGTTCTAGTTCCTCCACATTCTTGTCAACAGTTAGTATCACCTGTCTTTTAAATTTTAGCTATTCTAGTGAATATGTAGTAGTATCTCATGGTTTTAATTTGCAGTTTATCTTTTGACTAATGATATTGAGCATCTCTCTTCGTGTGATTATTTGTCATCTATAGATCTTTGGTGAAGTGTCTGTTCAAGCCTTTTACCCATTTTAAAAATATTAATGAGTTTTGTTTTCTTGCTATTGATTTTTGAGAGTTTGTATATATTTTGGGCTATAAGTTTTCTTTATTAGATATGTGATTTGCAAATACTTTTTCCTCTGTGACTTTTAAAAAAATTTCTAATAGTTTCTTATGAAAAGCAGAAACAATTTTGATGAAGTCCAATCTATTATTTTTTCTTTTATGATTTCCATTAAAAATTTTAGTGCATCTTGTCAGGTAATTTTCAGAAAAGTTCATAGCAATTCCTATTCCCACTAGCAGTGTACAATAGCCGTTATTTCCTAGCATTCACATTAGCACTGAGTATTAGTGCTCTTTTCAATCTTTTTCAGTATAACAAGTGAGAACTATTACCTCATTGTCATTTTCTGGCTATAACCAGAGTGACTATGTTTTCACATATTTGTTGGTGATTTGCATTTTCTGTTTTGTGAATTACCTACTCATATACTTTGCTTTAAAAAAAAGCAACACTTGGGTGTTGATCTGTTTCTTATCAGTTTGTAAGTACTCGGTGAATTAGGAATGTTAATCCTTTGTCATGTGTATTGCAAAACATTTTCCTCCCTGGATATCATTTATTTTTTTTTTTGGCTCTGTTTTTAATTAAGAGCTTTAATCTTTAACTATGACTGGAATTTATGTTTATATATAGTACCATGTAAGTATATAGCATTGTTTTCTTCCAAGTAACTAGCCAGCTTTGCATACACTGTTTTTAAATAAAACATTCTTTTGTCACTAAATTGAAACATCATATATGTTATATATTATGCTCTCACATATCTTTGTACCTATTTCTAAACTCTATTTTCTGTAATTTTTCTAGTCTTTATTTCTGTGCCAATGCTATACTGATTTGAAATCTGGTAAGGCTTATTAACCACTTCCTCATTTTTCTTTCCAAGGTTCCCATAACTGTTCTCATATAATTATTTTTTGAAATGTATTTTTAATTTTTCCAGTTCAAGAAAATTCATTACTGAATTATAAATGTAATTGCAATAAATTTATATCCTAATTTGGGAAGGATTGATATTTTCTTTTTCTTTTTTATAGTTAAATTTAATATTGGCATATTTTTTTTTAATTTTTCAACTGTTTAATACTTATTTACACACACATGTTAGCAACAGGTATCTTTCTCACTTTATAAATGAAAAGTTCAAGTCAGGATCGGTCCAAAGAGCTCTTTCTTCCTCAGGGAAGTTTGCAGAGGATCCCAGGCCTTGATACTCTAACTCCTAGGACCTGTTAGGGAGGTTTTGGAAGTACAGGTAGGGAAGTGGAGATGCCAAAGGACCTACACTCAGACCAGAAGACAAAAGTACGTGGACATTTTAATGAACTCCCCTCCATGTAGCTTCAAGCTACCAGGACACAGGCTCCACCAACACCCTTAATCTTCTCCTCGGCTCTTCTGCTGAAGAACTTGGCCTTCACAATGACAGGCTGCTTTGGGAGCTTTCCCTTCCCCAGAACTTTGTAGTAGCCCGATCGCACCACATCAATGATAGGAGCAACTCCAATCTTGCTTTTGGCAGCATTGACTCTTGTCTGCTCACTGACCAGGGTCCACAGTTTATCAAGGTTGACAGTAGGGCAGAAGCTCTGGTTCCTCTTAAAGTGGTAATGCCTCATTCCAACTTTCCCAAAGTAACCTGGGTGATATTTGTTGAAGTTGATCCTGTGATGATGCAAGCCACCAGCATTACTGTGGCCCCCCGGGTGCTTCCTGTGCTTGCCGATGCGGCCGTGGCCGTGGCTCACGTGGCCCCGAAGTTTCCGGGTCTTCCTCAGTCTGGATGGCATGTCGGTGGCCAAGTTGCAAGAGCTTGGCAGATTTTTTTAAAAAAAAATCTTTATTGTTGAGGTTATTACAGATGTACCCCCCCCCCATTTCCCCTCTCTACCCAGTTCACTCTCCACCCCAGGCCTTCACCACCCTACTGTCTATGTCCATAGGTAATGCATATATGCATATAAGATCTTTGTTTAATCTCTTCCCACCCCTCACCCGCCTTTCCTCTGAGAATCGTCAGTCTGTTCCATTTCCATGCCCCTGATTCTATTTTATTCACCAGTTTATCCTGTTCATTAGATTTTTTATTCATTTATTTTTATTTTTAGATTCAATTGTTGATAGGTATGTACTTGTTGCCATTTTGTTTTTCATATTTTTGATCTTTTTCTTCTTCATCCTCTTTTTAAAGAATACCCTTCAACATTTCATATAATACTAGTTTGGTGTTGATGAACTACTTTACCTTTGTCTTGTCTGTGAAGCTCTTTATCTGACCTTCAATTTTAAGTGATAGCTTTGCTGGGTAGAGTAATCTTGGTTGAGGTTCTTAATATTCATCACTTTGAATATTCCTTGCCACTCCCTTCTGGCCTGCATAGTTTATGTTGAGAAATCAGCTGACAGTCATATGGGCATTTCCTTGTAGATAACTAATTGCTTTGCTCTAGCTGTTTTTAAGACTCTCTCTTTGTCTTTTGCCCTTGGCATTTTAATTATGATGTATCTTTGCCTGTCCTCTTTGGATTCCTCCTGTTTGGGGTTTTCTGTGTTTCCTGGACTTGTAAGTGTATTTCTTTCACCAGGCTCGGAAGTTTTCTGTCATTATTTCTTCAAATAGGTTTTCAATATCTTGCTCTCTCTCTTCTTCTCACACTCCCATAATGCAAATGTTGGTATGCTTGAAATTGTCCCAGAGGCTCCATAAACTATCCTCATATTTTTGGATTATTTTTTATTTTTGCTCTTCTGGTTAGGTGTTTTTTGCTTTCTCATAATTTTTTGATCAAGCGTTTTGAGTTCCTTGAAGACATGATTCTAACTGGAGGACTTTAAGTATTAGAGTTCTTCCTGATTACCCTAAAATGAAGCTCTGAGGTTGAGCAGAAAAGGAATCAGATGCTATTTTACATGTTTAAAATGAGACTAATGCTATAATCAAAACAATGAAGTGTTTGTGTAAATGTCAGTGGCCATACACAAATGCACAGTCATGAGATTAAATAACACATGACTAGAAGTTCTCAATTTCTCCAGCTGCTTTATGGTTTTAAGTAGAATATACTCTGTTGCTTGTAAGTCCTCTTATGAACCATCATATAAGTGAAGAATTTTTTTAAAACTCAATTTCTTATAAGATTCAACAGACATAAAATTACATTTCAATAAATATGATCAGAAGAAAGGTAACATAGGAGAGAAGGATATAATTGCAAAAACATACATTTTATACATGAAAAGCATTCTATTGGCAATTACTATAAAGAGTCATCAAAGGATGCTTTTTTAAAAAAGTGCTCATGTTCTGCGTCTCTCAGAATATACTTGGGAGCATTGATTGATTAATTACCAAGTTGATGTATGCTTTTTCTTTGTGAATCACCAAATGAACTTCCCTGTTTTCAGGAGTCTTTGTATTAGGAGACCTGGAAAAAGTGATGATTACTTGCTGCTTTTCACCTATGCTCTGTAAGATGATATAGGAAGGAGTCTTCTAAATTAATTTTAACTTTAGTTCTCTCTTGTTTTCTTACTATGAGAAGCATTTTCTCATCAGTTCCTTCATTTAGGATGATGGCATCACCTCAAAACATAATGGAATAAAAGCAGTTTTTTTTGGACAGTTAATTAAATACAGATAGCCCTCTCTGTAGTCTGGTTGAAGTTAATGGTGCATTTTAGAGTATTAGGACAGTAATCTTTCAAGATCCAGGTGGGTGTGGGAGAGGGTAGCTAGGCATTCCAAGAGCTATGCAAGGAAATCCATTGAGTGGGGGAGTCTTACTAATAATTAATTATGCAATCATCTTGTCAGAGGAGTATTAGTTTTTTATATTTTTAATATATCCTCAGAATAGAATGAGAATTTTCATAATTAAGAGGAATTGACAATTCCTCTTAATTTCATTAGTTTATTATTCATTAGTTTATTTTCAGTGTATCTCAACATATTGCATGTAGTTCACATGTGTCCAGTTAAGTGGATTTAAAGTATTAGGTGAATTTTAGAGTATTACATATTGCATGTAGTTCACATGTGTCCAATTAAGTGGATTTAAAGAAATTTTTGAAAATAAACTGGATTAAATATAGTTTTAAAGCCAGCAAGGAACAACAAAAAATTGTAATACCAGTGGTTTTCTTTCAGTATGAAATCTTTGTTGGCCACATAATGTTGTAAAAATAATTTGACAAGAAGTTGTCCAAAAAGTGTCTCTGAATTATCAAAAAAACTATTTTAAAATTTACATGTATTTTTAATAACATGTCTAATGGAACAGTGATATAATGCCCAGCCGTTATTAATATTTTAAAAATAGGAACAAAAAAGGTTTTGAATCATAATCAAAATAAGACACACATTGAAATTATTGCTTACTTAATTTTTAGCTGATAATTAAAAATTTTTATTTTGACCTATGTTTTAGAATGTAACTAAAATATTACTGCAGCAAGAGCTGCATATGAAATACATATATTACATATATAGTTATATATTAATATATATGTATATAAAAAATTGGAGATCAATAACCTATGAAGTCCTTTGTTCCTCAGAGAAGTATAGGGTAGTAGATATGAACAGGAACTTTAGGATTAAACATATACGGGTTTTGATCCTGTACTTAAACTGTACTAGTTTTGGGGGCCTTAGGCAAACTATTTAATTTCATTCCCATTTGTACAATAGGGAAAATAATGTCTTATGTGGTTTGTGAGTATTAGATGAACTGTTTTGAAGTACTTAACACAGGGCCATACACTCAATGAATGTTAGTTATTGTTGTTGTTATAATTATTATCTTAACTAGAGGCCCAGTGCACGAAATTCATGCGGGGGGGAGGGGGGCGGCAGGGAGGGAGCCCCTCAGTCCAGCCTACCTCCTCTCCAATCCGGGACCCCTCGGGGAATGTCCGACTGCCGGTTTGTGCCCTCACTTTTAACAGATGACAGCTCCATTGTTGTTTCTTTCTTTTCATGTTTAAACCCATTGGAATTAGAAGGTATTCAAAGTGTGTATACATTTTGGGGGGACACCCTGTATATCTCTAGTCACCGGTGAAAGGAACCAACGATGGATTTGGAACCCTCAGACTGGGAACCTCACTCACTCCCCACATGTCTCCCCACTCCACTTTTCACCTTTGCGGGCAGCAGGAGAATCAATGTTTTCTCTCATTGACTCAGAAAAGCACGTCCTGTCACCAGCTGCCCGGCAGGAGTGCGCTGGCCCTAAGCAAGCGAGGCTCAGTCAGGGCAGCCTTGGCTCATGGGTGCCGGCACCCAAAGTGCACATTCCTCCTCTGCAGTTGCCCCGACTATCCCACCGTTTCACTGAGAGGACAGAACTCCTCACCTCCTCTGGGTTACCGATCTTGAACGCTGACCGAAGGCACCTCAGCAAGGGCCGCCTGCACCCATCAGGTGTGTCTGTCACCACCTTCTCCCGCCTCAGCACCTGCATTAGCCCCATGGAGGTGATCTCGTCGCTGCACTGGACTCCGCAGGAACAGGGCATCACCACTCCACCCTCTCACTGTCATCTTACAGGTGCCCACCCCCAGCACCCACAACACCCAGACACTCTCCACAGAACGTGAGCATGCTGGAGGGGATGTGCGCACGTCCTGTGGGGGACATAGGCATTCTGGGGTTGATGGAAGTGCGGCGGAGGGGTGGCGGGGGGGAACTTGTGCACACCATGGTCCGGGACTGTTGCAGGCGTGCGTGGGTGACAATGTGCTGGGGGACATTTGCACTCAACGGGGGGAGGAGAAGATGTATGCACTGGAGGCCTGTGGCTGTGCAGATCTGTAAACCCCCGTGGCGCGGCCAGGAGGACGTCAATCTGGCCTGCCACGGTGGCTGTCTCTGTGATCGAGCACCTTCTGGGCCAGGAGGCGGGACTTGTGCAGCCACTCCTAGGCGGTGATGGCCTGCAGGCGCTACTTCAGCTCGGCCCGCAGGCTCTGCTTGGCGCACTCATGGCTGCTGCTGCCGCCATGTGGGGAGTACAGGCTGCTCTCCACTGGCCTACCTCCCCCACCCAGAGGCTCTCCTCAGCCCACAGGCTCTCCATGTGTGCTGCCCACAGGCCCAGAGCGGCTGGGGCGTGTGGAAGGTTTGGCTTTCTTTCCTCACCGGGGTGATGAAGGAAGCCAAGCGTCCCCGCCCAAAGGAGGCCAAGCATACTGCCCCAAAGGAAGCCAAGCATCCTGGCGGGCTCCGAGGTCGCCACCAGAGGCAGGTCTTCGGCGGGCTGGCTGGGGCATGCAGGAGGCTTGGCTTCCTTTGTCACTGGGGTGACGAAGGAAGCCAAGTATCCTGCCTGCTCTGGCTGGCTCTGTGGCTCCGGCCAGCACTGCCATTTTTGCGGCTATGGGCGCTGCCATCTTTGTGGTTATGGGTGCCGCCATCTCTGTCATGGAGTGATGGTTAATTTGCATATTACCCTTTTATTAGTATCCTATCTAATAATAGACAAACATGGTAATTAACCATACCTCTGCTACGCTTCCCATTGGCTAATCAGGGTGATATGCAAATTAACTGCCAACCGAGATGGCGGCCGGCAGCCACGCAGCTTGAAGCGAAAATGAGGCTTGGTTGCCCCGGCGATCGAGGAAGCCAAGGTTCCCCGCCTGCCACGGCCCAGCTCTGAGCTCCAGATGCAACAATGTTGCAATTATAGAAGCTAAACAAACCCCAGATATCTGCTTTCAGGCAGCTGGCCTCGGAGCTGGAGCTGCAACAAAGTTTCAATTACAGAAGGTAAATAAATCCCAGAATTAAAAAAAAAAGAAAAAAAGGAGAGACTGGGAGCTTCAGTTGAGGCTTGGCCCGCCTGAAAACAGCCCTCAGCCCCTCATCCAGGCTGGCCAGGCACCCCAGTGGGGACCCCCACCCTGAAGGGGGTGCGGGCAGCCTGAAAACAGCCCTTAGCCCCTCACCCGGCTGGCCAGGCACCCAAGCAGGATCCCCACCCTGATCCAGGACACCAGCAGAAAGACTGGGAATGACTGGTCACTATGACACACACTGACCAGCAGGGGGCAGATGCTCAATGCAGGAGCTGCCCTCTGGTGGTCAGTGAGCTCCCACATGGAGGAGCTCTGCTCAGCCACAAGCCAGGCTGATGGCTGCCAGTACAGCGATGGTGGTGGGAGCCTCTCCTGCCTCCTCAGCAGTGCTAAGGATGTCTGACTGCAGCTTAGGTCTGCTCCCCGCTGGCAAGTGGACATCCCCCGATGGCTGCCGGGCTGCCAGAGGGATGTCTGATTGTCAGCTTAGGCCCAATCCCCTGGGGAGCAGGCCTAAGCCAGCAGATGGTCATCCCCCGAGGGGTCCCAGACTGCGAGAGGGCACAGGCCAGGCTGAGGGACCTCCCCCCCTCCCCCGAGTGCACAAATTTTTGTGCACCGGGCCTCTAGTAGATAATAAAGAGATTGTTCTTTGCCATAACCGGTTTGGCTCAGTGGATAGAGCGTCGGCCTGCGGACTGAAAGGTCCCAGGTTCGATTCCGGTCAAGGGCATGTACCTTGGTTGCAGGCACATCCCCAGTAGGAGGTGTGCAGGAGGCAGCTGATCGATGTTTCTCTCTCATCGATGATTCTAGCTCTCTATCTCTCTCCCTTCCTCTCTGTAAAAAAATTAATAAAATAAAATTAAATAAAATAAAATAAAATAAAATAAAAAGAGATTGTTCTTTAGAGAATGTTTCATAGATCAGTTCATGTCTCAGATACTACTATCACAATGCAAAGTGGAAAAGAGCTAAATAGATTTCAAAAGAAGCAAGTTCTTAAGTTTCATGATTATTGTCAGCACTAAAGTTTTCCCTACATGTTTTTTGTGTGTGTATGTGTGTTTAAGGGTCTAGGCTTTGGAGTAAGTAGAGTTTATTATAGAGATTATAGGGGCAACGGGTACATGAACATCCTTGCTACACTTCTCTAGTCTCTGTTAGGGTTCTGAAGAAGAGAAATGTAACCATCCTACAATTTCTTTAGTCTTTGGCCTGTCTTTCCTTTGAATGTAATGGCTTCAGCAGTTATAGGTTACCTGCTCCTTTTTTTAGTATGAAGAAAATTTACAGTTATGCAGATAAATATCTGTAATCTCACACATAATCAAGGTGAATGTGGAAGTATGATAGATGTAGGAAGTGATAAATTGTACTATACAGCAAGGAAAAATAACATTTTGTTCACTTGGAATAGCCATTTGATTCTCCTGTGGCTTATGTTGTAAAATGTATTATTGTTACAGTGATTGATGATTAATGTATTAGGGAGAAATTTTCAGAGTTGAGAAACCTACATTTCAGCTTTGCATTTACTTTACATGCATCCTGGAGCAAGACTTACCTTCCTCAATTCATAAATTTGGAATTATAGATCTGCCTTTTGTCAGCACATTCTGAACACCTGTCATGTGCTAGCAATGTGGTATTCACTAGGGATATGTAGATGATAAGACAGGATCTGATTCTTGCTCTCCCTGAAAATACTAGTATAGTCCAGTAAGAAGATACACATGCAACCAATTATAGTTTACTGTGATTAGGGCTGTATTAGAGAGATAGGAGTCTGAGTTGGCCTTGGGGAATCGGAGGGGTCTTCATGAAGGAAGTGGTGCTAATGATCTCTAAGTTTGCTACTCTTACATTAAAATTCTGGTTAGCACTCATTTTAGAAATTAAGGACTATTTGGCAAAGAGATAGGCACAAATTGTTGGTAGCTTGTGATGCCTTCAAATAAAAAAAATAGTTTACAAGTAACATACCTTTATTTGTACAGTAGGACTAGAGATACTATATATTGGTACCTGCATATGTGATTTGGAATTAGAATTGTTGAGCACCTTGGAAAAGCTCAACTGTTATTTCTTCTTATTCTTTTTCCTCATTTGTCTCTTTTGCTTGTGTGAGAATATACTTTAGGGCAGTGATGGTGAACCTTTTGAGCTCGGCGTGTCAGCATTTTGAAAAACCCTAACTTAACTCTGGTGCCGTGTCACATATAGAAATTTTTTGATATTTGCAACCATAGTAAAACAAAGACATATTTTTGATATTTATTTTATATATTTAAATGCCATTTAACAAAGAAAAATCAACCAATAAAATGAGTTCGCGTGTCACCTCTCACACGCGTGTCATAGGTTCACCATCACTGCTTTAGGGCCTCACCCTCTGCTTTCCCCTTTCAGTTTTTAATCCATACTTATGGCTTGAACTGTCACATAGAGGTGGGTCCTAATTTTTGTGGGATACGTAGCTCACAACATTTTATTTTATCTTTAAAATAATGGATACGGGTCTTTAAGATGATGGGTACAAAATTATGAAATCAAAATTTTACACAAAAGTTTATATAGAAAGGCAAAAGACCCAGAATAGCCAACACAATACTGAGGAAAAACAAAACCAGAGGACTGACACTCCCTGACTTGAGACTTATTGTAATGATACAGTAATCAAGGTAATGAATGTGGTATTGGTGAAAGACTAGACAAATAGATAATGGGATAGAATAGATAGCTGAGAAACAGACCTAGACAAATATAGTCAACTAATCTTTGACAAAGGAGGAAAAATAATTCAATGGAGAAAAGTTAGTTTTTTCAACATATTGTGCTGGAACAACTGGACATCTACATACAGAAAAAATAAGACTCTAGAAACATATTTCGCCTTTCACAAAAATTAACTCAAAATGGCCCTGGCTGGTGTTGCCCAGTTGGTTGGGCATTGTCCTGTGCATTGAAAGGTTGTTGGTTTGATTTCCAGTCCGGGCATGTGCCCAGGTTGTGGGCTTGATAACTAGTAGAGGGCATGCAGGAGGCAGCCGATTGATGTTACACTCTCACATCAATGTTTCTCTCTCTCCCTCTCCCTTTCTCTATTTCTCTCTCTCTCTCTCTCTCTCTCTCTCTCTCTCTCTCTCTCTCAAAAATCAATAAAAGTTTTTTAAAAATGAATTCAAAATCAACCGTAGACCTAAGATAAAACACTAAACTATAAAACTTCTAGAAGATTACATAGAAGAAAATCTAGGTGACCTCAGTTTGGTCATGAGTTTTTATTTATTTTTATTTTTATTTTTTTGGTGATGAGTTTTTAGATATAACACCAAAGCATGCTCCATGAAAGAGAAAATGGAAAAGTTGGTCTTTATTAAAATTAAAAATTTCTGCTCTTTGAAAGACACTCTTAAGAGAATGACTAAGTAGGTCCAGAAATACTCTGAATTCTTCATTTGAAATAATATAAAATGATATTTTATGTTTGAGTTGTTAAAAAATTATCTTCCCTTTCTCTTCACATACACTGTGGTATGTATTTCAAAAGTAAAGTTGCTGATCTTCTACATATTTATTAGAAAAGAGCAAAAAAGAAGAAAAAAGAGAAAAAATATAAGTGTGGTGATTGCTAGAAAAAGGGAGCTTAGTGGGAGGTAGAGAAGGATATGGAGGATAAATGGTGATGGATGGAAACTGATTTGGGGTGGTGAACACACAATAGAATGTAAATATGATGTGTTGTGGAATTGTGCACCTGAAACCTGTACAATATTAACCAGTGTCATGTCAATCTACACTAATAAAAGAGAAAGATGCAAATTGACCATACCTTCATGACACCCAACAGCCAATCAGGAGTGAGTATGCAAAGATGGAGGGTTAATTTGCATACGCAGGCGCCGAGCGGCTGGGGATGGGGCAGGACGCTTGCATCGTCACCATGGCAATGTTGCAGGCATTCCGCACCGCTCCATCCGCTCTGGGCCTCTGGGTAGTGTGGGAAGGCGGAAAGGTGGTTCTGGGCTGGAGCGAAGGTGGAAAGGCAGCTCTGCCAGGCGTGAAGGTGGTGCCAGCAGCCAGGGGAAGGAAGGCCCATTCTTGCACGAATCCTTGTGCATCGGGCCTCTAGTAAATTCAATAAAAAGTAAAAACAAATTTGTTTTATGAAAGTGAAAATGATTAACCAGATAAAACACTTTCCCATATTAAATATAAGTTTATAGCTGGGAGTGTTACTAGGAAGCAAATCCAACCCCACTACACTATAGAGTACTTGTTCAAGGTCACACAGTTGGCTAGGTGGGACTAAAATCCAGGCTTTGGATTCTTTCTTGAGTTCACTGTTCTTCCTACTACACTGTAAAATGTTTTCCCTCCTGGAAATGAAATAACTTCTGTTCAACTGAAAAATAATTATACAATTTAAAAATTCATATATATACTACCGAAGTTCTATTAATGGGTTACCTTGTCTCATGCAGAGGTAGGCACTTGTAATATGGAGGTGATATGTCAGTGTTTTAGCACCAGATGAGCCTACCATCTGTTGGTGTGATTGACAGACAGAGGCACCACCATAAGGAGGGTAAGTGCTCTACTCTCAGACATGGGGACCAGAGTATCTCTGCTGTGGGAATAAGGGAGTGCACATGTTACCTGAGTCTTGAAGGAAGAATATGAACACTCGGAGTGTGGGAAACGAGTTAAGTCGGCTCGCGTGAATTGCGCGTACTCCGCGGGAGCCGTCTTTAACTCGGTTCATATAGATTTGCGGTGGAGTGCGGGAAACGTGTAAACTCGGGCCGATTGTAACTGCGTATTACCAAATATTTGTTTGTAATCCACCCTTTTGGTGGATGGAACAAAACCAAAAGACAGAGCCATCTTATATTTTGGCGGGAAATTCACCCGCACTCCAAGTGTGAATTATAAAATGTGTGAGGTGAAGCAGTTTAATTTTGTTGAAAATGGAACATATCACTTGACCCTGTTATAGCCTGCAGAGACTTCCAAGTCCTTGTGGTAAAGGAGTCACCTAGAAGAGCATCCAATTTAAGAAACTATTCAATCCAAGAAGATTAAGGCCGTAGGGACTTTTTTAATTTTCTTTAGGTCTTTTATCTTTATTTTTGGTGGCTGAGTGGTAGTTGCTAATATGGTCTCTGTTTAGGGTAATGATTAGATTTTAGGTATAGGTAATGGAGAAAAGGGACATCCTTTGTTATATACTTATATTTTTAATAGAATTCTAATTGGCTACCTATAATTAGCCATGAAATATTATCTTTAGAGAAATGTGAAGAAACAGATTTCTAAATATGAGGGGAAAACTGTTACTAAAGTAAACTATGATTTTTTTCTAAACAGTTTCTTCTTTTTCTCTTGTAGGTTGCCATAGATTACTTTCAGTATGTCTTCTCTTTTTAATTTATGCCTATTAGTTTGAAGTTATGAAATACCTGGTCAGTATTCTTCTGCTAATTTTTCTGAACACAATAAACTTTTAACAGACTCTCAAATCCTCTCAGCACAAGTCTGTTTTCCAGTTGCCTAGTTTTGTGTCTCTGTATTTCTTTGTTAAAGGTTGTTTCTGTTTTGTAGCTCAAAATAACAGTATCTTCTTTTAAGTCTCCAATAGCTCTGAACTATCTCTAAATGAGGAGACATGAAATGCCATTGTCAGCCTCAGCTACTTATAATTTCTTAATTTAGAGAGGAATATAGCCTGTTTTATTTTATAAGAGTTAGATGATCTATATTTTTATGTCTGGTTTGAAAAAGCAAAACAATTACGCTGCTAATGAGGTCTTCTGACAGTCCTATGTTGCTTCTCAGTGGAATATTAATACTTGCAGAAGATGAATGGGATGCCATCTTAAAAAGATGAGTCCAGCCCTAGCCAGTTTGGCTCAGTGGATAGAGTGTTGGCCTGCAGACTGAAAGGTCCTGGGTTCCATTTGGTCAAGGGCACATACCTTGGTTGCAGACTCCCAGCCCTCATGGGGGCGGGGGGAAGGGAAGGGGTATGCAGGAGGCAAGCAATTGATGTGTCTCTCTCACATCAGTGTTTCTCTCTGTCTCTCCCTCTCCCTTTCACTCTCTCTAAAACTCAATGGAAAAAATATTCTTGGGTGAGGATTAAAAAAAATGACAAGTCCACGGAGATACTTCATTTTGTTCCCCTTTTTATTCCAAGAAAATCAAATCTGCTCAGTGTGCAAGTCTCTGGGAGATACACGTTGAGTGTTCATCCAGCAGTTCCTAATATATTGTTGGGATTTTGAGTAGTCTTTTATCAATTAATCACTTATTAAGTAAAAATAATTATATATAAGGCACAATGCCAGGAGCCATGGAGAAAAAGAAGTTGAATCTATGTTTTTATTTCCAGGGCTAAAACAAAGTCTTAAATACTGATCTAAGAATAAATGTTAATATAAAAGTCTCATTTAAAATTATAAAGTTAGCAGCCAATATGAAATTAAATTGTTACAATTTATTCATAGTGTTGGTGGAAGTAGAGGAAGGCATGGCTCTTGGGAAATTAGTTCATTTTCTAAATTAGCTGAGAAATGATAAAGGGCTAGAAACCAATGACAATTTTAAAAAAATCATAGATTCAGCATAGAAACTGAGCAGTATATAAAGGTATAGTTAACCTTGCAGAACTAACCTTTATTTAAATACTAGAGGCCCGGTGCACAAAAATTTGTGCACTCGGGGGGAGGGGGTCCCCTCAGCCCGGCTTATGCTCTCTTGCAGTCTGGGACCCCTCGGAGGATGTCCACTTGCTGGTTTAGGCCTGCTCCCTGGGGGATTGGGCCCAAGCTGGCAGTCAGACACTCCTCTGGGCCCAAGCTGGCGCAGCCCTCGGGGGATGTCCACTTGCCAGCGGGGAGCAGGCCTAAGCTGCAGTCGGACATCCTTAGCGCTGCTGAGGAGGCAGGAGAGGCTCCCACCACCACCGCTGTACTGGCAGCCGTCAGCCTGGCTTGTGGCTGAGCAGAGCTCCCCCTGTGGGAGCACACTGACCACCAGGGGGCAGCTCCTGCATTGAGCATCTGCCCCCTGGTGGTCAGTGTGTGTCATAGTGACCAGTCATTCCCAGTCTTTCTGCTGTTAGGGTCAGTTTGCATATTACCCTTTTACTATATAGAATAGAGGCCTGGTGCACGGGTGGGGGCCAACTGGTTTGCCCTGAAGGGTGTCCTGGATCAGGGTGGGGGTCCCGCTGGAGTGCCTGGCCAGCCTGGGTGAGGGACTGATGGCTGTTTGCAGGCTGCCCAAACCCCCTTCAGGGTAGGGGTTCCCACTGCGGTGCCTGGCCAGCCTGGGTGAGGGGCTGATGGCTGTTTTCAGACTGACCAAGACCCCTGGCGACTGAAGCTCCCAGCCTTTTTTGTTATTCACTCCAGCTCCGTGGCCATGGTGACTGGAAGCAGGTATCTGGGGTTTATTTACCTTCTATAATTGAAACTTCGTTGCCTTGAGAGGAGGCAGCAGCTGCTAGGAAGCTTGGCTTCTTCCATCGCAATGGGCAAGCAAGCCTCCTGGTTGCTCCAGCTCTGTGGCCACAGCCTGCTGAAAGCAGGTATCTGGGGTTTATTTACCTTCTATAATTGAAACTTTGTTGCTTTTGAGTGGAGCTCAGAGCCGGTGGCAGGCTGGCTTCCTCCATCACTGGAGCAAGCAAGCCTCCTGGTCACTCCAGCTTCTTGGCTGCCGGCCGCCATCTTGGTTGGGTTAATTTGCATATAGTTGCTCTGATTGGCTGGTGGGCTTGGCTTAAGGCGTAGCAAAAGTATGGTCAATTTGCATGTTTATCTATTAGGTAAGATTGTGTTTCAAAAGATGCCTCAACTATCGTCAGACTAATGTCAGAAAAAAAGACATGAAACATGTTCTAGAAAAATTAATAAAGAGTAGTAAAATTCTTAAAACTTAGAGGAGTCATAAGCCAGCAGGACTAGTATTCTGATTTCAACTTCAAGAGTGGAATTTGGAAAACAATTTGTTTAAGCCTCAGTTTCCTGAGCTATAAATGTGGTTTATAATAGTATCTATTTAATAATGTTGATGTGAGGATTAAATAATATGTATGTTTAGGGCTTAGTTCAGTGCCCAGTTTATAGTAAGCTTCAAGTAAGTGACAAAAATTATAAATATTATATAACTAAAGTTTGGAAAAATAGTAGGGATTTAAAATATAATGAAATTATTTTTAAAAATTTAACTGGTTTTCTCTTATATAAAAATCAGAATAGCTCTTCTTATACTGGTTCATGAAAACCCTAGTACTACTAGTATTTTAGTCAGCTAGTATAGGTTTTAAAAAATGGTTAGTGAAATATTATTAATGTAATACCATTACCCTGTATGTAAATTACCCCCAAACACTATTAAAATCTACATCACTAATATGGTTATCATAAGTGGAGCTGATTCTAAGATTTTTTTATAGAAATTTCAGAATAGATTTTCTAAATGTTATAATTGGAGTGGTTGGCTATTTTAAGAACTTGTTAAGAACTAAGGTCTTCTACCAAGCTATATACCAGTACACCAGTTTATTTTGCATTCTTCAATGAAAAGGGTAATAAGGTGGAATTAAGAATAAAAGAGGTACATAAGAAGCACTCATCAGGTATTCAGTATATCATATTAAAAAAAATCATAACAGAGATTCAAGTTTTGTGAAAGGAAGAATAAAAAATTGAAATTCAATTTCAGCATATTTGCAAAATATATAGGCCTTCTTAAAATGAGGTGTATGTTTTTTTTAATTGTTTTATTGCTTAAAGTATTACAAAGAGTATTATATATGTCTCCTTTTTTTTCTCCCCTTGACCTTCCCCTAGCCTCCCATACCCCGCAGTGTCTTGTGTCCATTAGTTATGCTAATATGCATGCATACAAGTCCTTCGGTTGATCTCTTACCCACCCCCCCAACCCTCCCCGGCCTTCCTGCTGTAGTTTGACAGTCTGTTCGATGTTGCTCTGCCTCTGTATCTGTTTTTGTTCATCAGTTTATAATGGTCTTAATTATCCATAAATGAATGAGATCATGTGGTATTTTTCTTTCATTGACTGGCTTATTTCACTTAGCATAATGCTCTCCAGTTCCATTCATGCTGTTGCAAATGGTAAGAATTCCTTCTTTTTTACAGCAGCATAGTATTCCATCGTGTAGATGTACCACACTTTTCTAATCCATTCATCTGCTGATGGGCATTGAGGCTGTTTCCAGATCTTAGCTATGGTAAATTGTGCTGCTATGAACATAGGGAGGTGTATGTTTTTGATTCACTTGTATTTTGTGATATAATTTAATGACAAAGGGTTAAAATTGGATTAAATTTGGAAATGGAAAATATGGACCTCCAAGAAAGACAGCCTCAGTGGGAGGAATAGGACCTCCAACAATAAGTTATAGCCATAGAAGACTCCACTCCTACCCCCACCCCTGACTGTTTCAGAGTCTTGAGAACTTCCTGAGAAGACAGTTATTTTTCCTATCTGCATTTTTGAAAAGCAGAAGCCTGGAGTTCAGTCCTAGTTCTTCCACTTACTTGGATTTTGATTTAGGACATGTCACTTAATTCCTGTGAACCCATTTTCTTATCTGTAAAATGAGGATAATGATATCTGTCTATCTATCTCATAACATTGTTTTCAAGATTAAATGTACATAGAAGTACTTTGCAAGTTATAAAACCAAAACCAGAGAATGCAGATTTCAACTCCTCGCATACATAAGGGACACAATAAAGAAGCAGAATCAGGTTCGGAGGAAGCCGGAGCCGGACATGGCTGGGCCGGCGACATGGAACCGCTGTACCAGCAAACGCACAGGCAGGCCTACCAGACCCAGTATCACATGGGACGCTGGGTGACGGCAGACAGGCAGTCTGTGCACTTGGTAGAAAACGAAAACCAAGCAAGCATACCAGATATTCAGCCACCAGGAACGCCTGGAGATTTTGCCCAGCAAGGAGCCGCCCAACAAAGGACAGAATGCCAAACTTCGTGTCGCTGAGACGGCCCCTGTCAGGCCGAAGCGGTCCCTGAGAGGCTGGGATGGTCCCGGTGAGGCTGAGGCAGCCCCGGCGAGGTTGGGATGGCCTCGGTGGGGGTGGGACAGCCCCGGTGGGGTTGAGACGCCCCAGTGAGGTTGAAACAGCCCCGGTGAGGTTGAATTGGCCCCAGTGAGGTTGCAGCGGCCCCAGTGAGGTTGCAACTGCCCCGGTGAGGTTGCAACTGCCCCGGTGAGGTTGTAACGGTCCCTGTGAGGTTGAATCAGCCCCGGTGAGGTTGAGACGGCCCCGATGAGGCTGAAACGGCCCTGGTGAGGTCGAAATGGCCCCGGTGAGGTCGAATTGGCCCTGGTGAGGCCGAAACGGCCCCGGTGATGCTGAAACAGCCCCGGTGAGGTTGAAACGGCCCATGTGAGGTTGAGACGGCCCCTGTGAGGCTGGGACGGCCCCTGTGAGGTGGGGATGGCGCCTGTGAGGCTGAGATGGCCCCTGTGAGACTGAGACGGCCCCTGGGAAGCTGAGAAAAATACCACATGAACTCATTTATGGATAATAAGTACCATTATAGACTGATGAACAAAAATGGATACAGAGGCAGAGCAGCATTGAGCAGAATGTCAAACTACAGTGGGAACCCTGGGGAGGGTTGGGGGGAGTAGGAGATCAACCGAAAGACTTATATACATGCATATGAGAATAACTAATGGACACAAGACACTGGGGGGTGGGGGAAGCCGGGGGAATGTCAAGGGGGAGAAAAAAGGAGACATGTGTAATACTCTTTGTAATACTTTAAGAAATAAAATTTAAAAAAAAAGAACTTATAATGATGCAGACACTGGAATAAATCCCAGCCCCAAACTGAGAAATGCTCAGATGTGGATTCAAACCAGCCTGGGAATCCAGTCATGCCAAGGACAGGGCCTTGCGTCCCATGTGTGGGTGGGAGTCCAGATTTGTGATTTGGGCTCGATTGGGAAGCTGGGGGGATTGCAAACTGCTTGAGAGCCGGGGGCTTTGTCTGCCTTGTCCCTCACCGTCTCTCCAGTGTTTGGAGCAGTGGCTGGACCCTACAAGGGGCACCCTCAGTAGAGGTTCCCGTGATGAAAGAATCAATGGGCAGATAAGTGTGTTGACCTCAGATTCAGTGGATAAGCCAGCTCCTTTTCTTTCTTGGGCAAGGTATCTTGAACCTTCTGAGCTTTAGAATCCTCAACTATAAGGTGAGAAAAAAATAGTACCTGCCTCCTAGGTTTGTTCTGAGGTTTGCACAAGTGATGACGTAAGCTCAGTGGTTGGCACAGAGTAAGTCCTGACCAATGGCAGGTACTGTCATTAGTAAGATTTGTATATTTCTTGTGGCAAATGAACAATAAAATCAGGATTTTAGAGCAATAAAACCCAAAATCCAAGGAGATCTGTGAATAAAAGAGAAACCACAACAGGGAAGCAAAATCCCAGTTTTCCTGACCAATTATTTTTAAAAGTGTCAGAAAAAAAAGGCCATTCTTAGTTGTCAAGAAATCTAAAATAGCAATTTTGAAATAAAGGAGGCAGTAATGTATTACAAAATCCAATGTATCTATTTCAAAAGACTCCAAATTAAGTGATCATAAAAAGAGCTTTGAGAAATACTATAAAGGGAAGAAAGCAAGTCTTCTAATTAGGCATTGTGTGAATTATATCTCATTCAAATCCAAATTTAATATAAATGTATTCGCTTATAAGAAAAACCTAATGATGATTTAAAAGCATCCTATTCAGCTTTGACTTTAAAATGAAATACTTATCCCCATGCACAGATTTGATGTGATATGTCTAAGAGAGCCTATGAATATTCATAGCCAGTATACGAACTCCTTGTCCACATTCATATAACACACTTCATGCCAAAAAACACACACAAAAAAACAAAAAAAAACCAAAACTATATATGAGGCAGGATTATAATACAGTATGTCCTTGGGTTACGTCGGAGATCTGTTCCTATGGTGCGACGTAATGCGATTTTCGCTGTAAGTCGGAACCCACCTACATAAGCACCTACGTCACTCACATGGAGCACATACACAGCAGTAATGAAGTGAAACAGTAAAAACAATTTAAAATGCCTGACCTTTACTTGTCCAATCTAATAATAGACAAACATGGTAATTAACCATACCTCCGCTATGCTTCCCATTGGCTAATCAGGGTGATATGCAATTTAACTGCCAACCAAGATGGCGGCCGGCAGCCACGCAGCTGAAGCGAAAATGAGGCTTGGTTGCTCCGGCGATGGAGGAAGCCAAGGTTCCCCGCCTGCCACGGCCCAGCTCTGAGCTCCAGATGCAACAATGTTGCAATTATAGAAGCTAAACAAACCCCAGATACCTGCTTTCAGCCGGCCGGCCTAGGAGCTAGAGCCACGACAAAATTTCAATTACAGAAGGTAAATAAATCCCAGAATGAAAAAAGAAAAAAGGAGAGACTGGGAGCTTCAGTTGCAGGCTTGGCCTGCCTGAAAACATCCCTCAGCCCCTCATCCAGACTGGCCAGGCACCTCAGTGGGGACCCCCAACCTGAAGGGGCTGCGGGCAGCCTGAAAACAGCCTTCAGCCCCTCATCCAGGCTGGCCAGGCACCCAAGCAGGACCCCCACCCTGATCCGGGACACCATTCAGGGGAAACCAGCCGGCCCCCACCCGTGCACCAGGCCTCTATCCTATATAGTAAAAGGGTAATATGCAAACTGACTCGAACAGCAGAAAGACTGGGAATGACTGGTCACTATGACACACACTGACCAGCAAGGGGCAGATGCTCAATGCAGGAGCTGCACTCTGGTGGTCAGTGAGCTCCCACATGGAGGAGCTCTACTCAGCCACAAGCCAGGCTGAATGCTGCCAGTA